>NC_056431.1:21588612-21718612 GCF_018296145.1 Oncorhynchus tshawytscha
AATTTATGGATTTTTCCTGCTTTCACAAGATTCATGCCGTCAAAAAACTGAGCACCGTCACATAATGTGACGTAAATCGAGCGCGCTCAAACTTCCCATCATTCTGATTACGTCATTTTGTCACCCTCATCATGGCAAAGACACGGAGAAATGCATATGATGCAGCTTTCAAGTTGAAGGTGATCGATCTGGCTGTTGGAAAAGGAAATAGAGCTGCTGACAGCGTGGAGCATTGTCAAAAAATCCACTATCATCAACGGGTTTCGAAAGGCTGGACTGCTGCGTGTTGAAGAGGACAGCGATCCAACATCGGTTGAAGCAATTCTGAGGCTATTCAACTCCGACACCGAATGAGATGACTTCAGTGGTTTCAGTGCAGAGGAGGAGGAAGATAGTGACCAATGACTTTCTTGGTAGGCTACTGTTGACTGCTATTTTTAAAATTTTTGTTACAAGCCGTGTTTCGTTTAAAGGCTGTGTAAAGTTAATTTGTTTCAATGTACCGGTAGGCACCTGCGGCTTATAGACGTGCGGCTTATTTATGTACAAAATACATTTTTTTTTTTAATTCAGTGGGTGCGGTTTATATTCAGGTGCTCTTAATAGTCCAGAAATTACGGTACACACATTTCACACAATTCTCCCATTTGACGTCAATACATAACCTACACTTAACTCAAGTTGGGATTGGACTGTTTGTGAGTGATTGTGGAAGTGTTTTCGGGGCCTCTCATCCCTGTGGCATTACCGTAACCACCACAGTATGTGAGTTCCACTAGTGTACAAATGTCTGAATGCTTGTTTTGTCTTTTTCTGTAATCCATGTCGTCAAAGTGTTTGGGGGGGGTTCAATGAAATGAATATCTCCTCTGCTTACTAACAGCCTCCCGCTGCCTCTCTCTCTCTTTCTCTCTCTCTTTCTCTATCGCTTCATGTGCATAGGATCTGTGTCAGGTACCGTATAATAATCGTCAATGTCTTGTCGAATGACATGTTCAGTGTTGTGAAGTCGGCTCTGTCATTTGATGTAGTATGATTGATTTGTTGTCCAAAAACGTTTGTGTGCGTATACAGTTTGAGTTGTACAACCACTTTTCCCATTCCTTCTGGAGTTCTCATTCCTGAATGTTGTCCCCTTTTATTCATAACCTAGTCTCGCTCCCTCTGATTTTGGCCCATACTTATGTCAATACATTTACCACCTCTCTTTCTCTGCTTTGTTTTGTTCTCTCTTCTCTTTTCTCTCTCTCTCTCTCTCTCTCTCTCTCTCTCTCTCTCCTCTAGTCTGGTGGTGTTGGTGGCCCTCAACATGCTCTTGTTTTACAAGTTGTATTCTCTGGAGAGAGCTGCACACACACTGGAGACGTGGCACTCCTTCTCTCTGTCTGACAGGTAACCAAGCCAGGATACATCTTTATATTATAGTCATTACTACTTACCCATCAGAGGTTTATTTCACCTTTTTATTTAACCAGCTAGTTGAGAACAAGTTCTCATTTGCAACTGCGACCTGGCCAAGATAAAGCGTAGCAATTCGACACAGTACAACAACAAGAGTTACGCATTGGAATTTAAAAAAACATACAGTCAATAATACAGTAGAACAAAGAAAACAAAAAGTCTATGTACAGTGAGTGGAAATGAGGTAAGATACAGGAGTTAAGGCAATAAATAGGCCATGGTGGCGAAGTAATTACTATATAGCCATTAAACACTGGAATGGTAGATGTGCAGAAGATGAATGTGCAAGTTGAGATACTGGGGTGCAAAGGAGCAAGATAAATAAATAAATACAGTATGGGGATGAGGTAGATGGGCTGTTTACAGATGGGCTATGTACAGGTGCAGTGATCTGTGAGCTGCTTAATGCTAGTGAGGGAGACATGAGTCTCCAGCTTCAGAGATTTTTTCAGTTCGTTCCAGTCATTGGTAGCAGAGAACTGGAAGGAAAGACGACCAAAGGAGGAATTGGCTTTGGGTGTGACCAGTGAGATATACCTACTGGAGCGCGTGCTACTATGGTGACCAGTGAGCTGAGATAAGGCGGGGCTTAACCTAGCAGAGTCTTGTAGATGACCTGTAGCCAGTGGGTTTGGCAACGAGTATGAAGCGAGGGCCAACCAACGAGAGCGTACAGGTCGCAATGGTGGGTAGTGTATGGGGCTGTGGTGACTAAACGGATGGCACTGTGATAGACTGCATCCAATTTGTTGAGTAGAGTGTTGGAGGCAATTTTGTAAATGACATCAACGAAGTCAAGGATTGGTAGGATAGTCAGTTTTACAAGGGTATGTTTGGCAGCATGAGTGAAGGATGCTTTGTTGCGATATAGGTTCTAGATTTAGATTCTAGATTTAATTTTGGATTGGAGATTCTTAATGTGAGTCTGGAAGGAGAGTTTACAGTCTAACCAGACACCTAGGTATTTGTCAACATATCCTAAGTCAGAACCGTCCAGAGTAGTGATGCTAGTCGGGCGGGCGGGTGTGGGAAGTGATCGGTTGAGTTTTACTTGCGTTTAAGAGCAGTTGGAGGCCACAGAAGTAGTGTTGTATGGCATTGAAGCTCGTCTGGAGATTAGTTAACACAGTGTCCAAAGAAGGGCCAGAAGTATACAGAATGATGTCGTTTGCGTAGAGGTGTATCAGAGAATCACCAGCAGCAAGAGCGACATCGTTGATGTATACAGAGAAGAGAGTCGGCCCGAGGATTGAACCCTGTGGCACCCCCATAGAGACTGCCAGAGGTCCAGACAACAGGCCCTCAGAGTTCAGTGTGTCAAATCGATCAGAGAAGTAGGTGGTAAACCAGGCGATGCAGTCATTTGAGAAACCAAGGTGACACTCTAGATTTAAACTACAACTAAATGCACCTCTGATTCTCACTGTTCTGTTTTGTTCTATGATTTAGTTTTGTTCTCTTCCGTTGCTCAAGAAACCAACACTTTCATTGGATATTACTTACCACCAGCGCTGCATTTCTAGCATGTGAACTAACTCCTCTTCTCTTGCTCTCTCTCTCCCTCCCTCTCATTCTTCTCCTCTCTTCTCTCCATCCAGTCCTCTACCCCAGTCTGCAGGAGAGTGGGCCCAGGTGTTGCAGCTCCAGAGACAGTTCCACCAGGCCCAGCTGGGCAAATGGCAACAGATCCTCCAATCCTCAGTCACTCTGCTAGACCAGGTGTGTGTGTGTGTGTTTACTTTCTATGTGCGCACGTCATTTACAAAGCGTACACAAGGCTTACAAACGGCTTCACTGTTATTCATGAGTGAGTCATCATGACTGTCGTAATGACATTAGCCTCCTCCTCTGTCTTCTCTCTCTCCCTCAGATGAAACAGTCGTTGGAAAAGCTCCACCGTGGCGTCGTCACTCCAGAAGTCCAGCAGGATCCCCCCTCAAACCCCACTTCAGAGTCTCTCACTGAGCACTGATCCTCCAGCCATCACCAGCCCTCAAGTGGGTATGAATAGACCACGGGGGAGGTAGCCAGAGGGGGAGGGTCCGGCTGGGCCAATCAGGGAGAGTGACTCACTCTCACCCGACCCCGAAGCTCCACTCCTGCTTCTCTACTCAAAACAGACAGGGAGAGATGTGGGGGGAGTGGGAATTACCTGTAAGGGGATCTTCACTACCCATAACTCCCCACGCCTCAGTTTGAGCAACCTGCAATGGGTTTGGGGGGTGAGAGACCTTTGGGGGGACTACACTACCCATAATTCCCCACACCTCAGTCCAAGTTCCACCTTCCATAGTCACCACCACCTCTCACGTCCAGACAGTTAGACTGGGAATGTCTTCAGGACTACAGCAATAATATTGTCATTACATTACCATATCTCCCACAGTCAGGGCTAAAGGCTGGCCAATTTGTATAGTACCATCTGCTCCTCACATGCAACCAACCATGCTGCTCTCCCTGAACCATCTCCCCTGCCTGAGCAGCCAAGATACATTTTCAAGACAGACCATCGACTACATTTCAGCATGTGCAGCCCTGCTGCTGCATTTCAAATGGATAGACTCGGGTCCAACGCATTTCAAATGGATAGACTCGGGTCCAACGCATTTCAAATGGATAGACTCGGGTCCAACGCATTTCAAATGGATAGACTCGGGTCCAACGCATTTCAAATGGATAGACTCGGGTCCAACGTATTTTAAATGGATAGACTCGGGTCCAACGCATTTCAAATGGATAGACTCGGGTCCAACGCATTTCAAATGGATAGACTCGGGTCCAACGCATTTCAAATGGATAGACTCGGGTCCAACGTATTTCAAATGGATAGACTCGGGTCCAACGCATTTCAAATGGATAGACTCGGGTCCAACGCATTTCAAATGGATAGACTCGGGTCCAACGCATTTCAAATGGATAGACTCGGGTCCAACGCATTTCAAAATGGATTGTCTTGACTTGGTCCGACTGCATTTCTCAAAATGGGCCAACCTGGATTAACTTTGTGTTTCAAAATGGATGCAAATTGGGAGCTTTCCCAGCCCTGAGAAACAGCTATGGCTCTGTTCCCAGCTGAAGCCAGCCTAGGGGACTTATGTGCCTCGGTGTGAGGGGTCCGCTCAGCTAAGTCCCCCTTGAGCCTCCGGAAATGAGGGACACATGAGGAGAGCGGGACGAGAGAGCGGATAGATACATGAGACTTTCTGTAATCCAACAATTTTAGTCGTTCTTCCTTTCTCTCTTTCTCTCCATCCATCTGGGATCAGCAGCTTCCATCTTAAAGGCTTGATCTCTGACAAAGGCAGTCCGTCCTCTGGGAGAGTCATTTCAAAACCAGACGTGAATAATACAAAAAGACTCATAAACCCTCTACGAGCTCATGTTTATCATTAGCTGTCTTTTTGAGGGTGACTGGGTCGTTTTGGGAATTGAGAGAGAGAGCGAAGGATGATTGTGTGCGCCAGACCATTACAGTATTTATTTTACACGACTTTGATTTCGAAAAGTCCTGTCC
Organism: Oncorhynchus tshawytscha; assembly: GCF_018296145.1. Lineage (NCBI taxonomy): Eukaryota > Metazoa > Chordata > Actinopteri > Salmoniformes > Salmonidae > Oncorhynchus > Oncorhynchus tshawytscha. The sequence continues at coordinate 21,593,588 of NC_056431.1, forward strand.
CGCTCTCAAAGCGAGTGAATTTTTTTTCCCTTCTATATGCTCTGTGTTAATACTTCAGCACGGACCAAGAAAGAGCTATAAAGTGAATATTCTATATTTCCTGGTCATAGCAATAATGATATTTGGTGATTTATACTACCTTTTGAATGTGTAAAAAGTAGTATGTCACTAAAGTGTGTTTAGGGCAAAATGAGACGAGCAAGCAAAGATCTGGAGTTGGAGAAGAAGACGGAGAAGTCTATATATTAGAAAGAAGTGTCCTCATCGTCACATCGTCACTGTTACATTTGGTATTATTAAGATTAGTATGATTATGACTTTGTTTGTTTGTTTTTCCGCACTCGGTCAACTTCTAATTGTATTATTTGGATCGGACTTGAAGTGTTTCAGGGTTACCGACTACTCTGTAGACCAGTCTGCGGACCAAATAGCACCCCATTCCCTTTATAGTGTGGTGCACTACATAGGAAATGATGTGCCGTTTTGGGACGCAGACGCCGTAGACCAGGTAAACCGAGAGATGCAATAAACTAGTGACTTTCTAGTGTAAACTGGACTGGATTTAAAAAAGGACCAACCAGAAGTCTAGGCCCGGGAAAAGATAAAGGGAATCTATTGCAGTACTGTGTTTGTGAGTTCAAATTGATATGTTATTCCTTTTCATTTTATATCTTCATTTTGTAGTCTATCCTGTTTTCTTGTTTTTGTTTGTCGTAAGGTCATTTTATTTTCTGCCCCTCCCCCCCCATCTGATTCCCCCTCACTGTCTATCATAAACCATTTCTCTTTTCCTAATTGTTTTCCTTTTCATCCCCCTTCCTATTGTCTTTCACTCATCCTCCTCTCTCTTTCCTCGTTGTGCTCCCTGCCCCCTCTCTCCTTCAGTCTCTCGCCTGTGCAAGTGTGTGAGCCTTGCTGTGCACGGCCAAACAGTGAGTGATCAAAGGATGTACTATATTTATTAGGGTCAGGGAGGGAGGGGGGGGGATGGTGGTCGCGGGGAGCAAATGTACTGTAAAAGATTTGATTGTACACAATGCCCTGAAGAGAAATGAAAAGCTCTAAAATATGCAACAACTCATCGGAGTCTTATTTTTTTAAAGTGTGTGTGTCGTTTTAAGCATTTTCATAAAAAGTTGAACTAAAAAGTATTTCAAAACAGTCGGTGTAATTATGTCATCATTCTGACTTCCCAGCTTGTCCAAATTCAAACTTCTCTGTTGCTTTGACCTGTTGAGGCAAAGCATTTCATTGATTTTTAGATGTCTGCCAATCACAGCGACTGCAGACAAAGTCCATGTAGATCGATACTGTTGATTGACCTACAAACACAGTTGACCTACTGGCCTACATCATTACCAAGGAGCAGGAGACACTGTTGCAATCTATTCATGTCACAGGAATTGATCTGGCCTGCTATCTCTCTAGGTTGAAGGGTGGTCATACTGCTTACCGTATTAGATAATATATCATAATAATATCTGTCATTTAGTAGATGCTTTCACCGAAAGCAACGCAGTCATTTGTTGGTCCCAGGAATCGAACCCACTGTTACGACATTGCAAGCGCCATGCTGTACCACCTGCGCTTCAGAGGACACGTTAGTTAATGGGGAACTTCAAACCTGGTTTTTTTTTAAAAAAAAGAAGAACTTGAACTCTCCTGTTTTTTTTGTTTGTTAATTTCATACCTTCTCTGTTAATAAAGGGGCGACTGAGAGAAGGGAGATGCGGTGTAGTCGCCAGGATACATACAATTAACATTTTAGTCATTTAGCAGATGCTCTTATCCAGAGCAACTTAGTGCATTTGTCTTCAGTTAGCTAGGTGGGACAGCCACATATCAGAGGCATAGAAAGTACACTTTTTTTCCTCAACGTAGCTATCAGTCGAGTCAAAGCTAGAATGGGGTGAGAACGTATAATGTGCAGCGCCCTTAACTGAAAGGCCACCCTCAGGCACCTTGTCCATTATGTTAAAGTATATTTGGGAATTGTCATTTAAATAAGAGCAGTTTTAAAAGGTCATAAGGGAACGTTTGTGTTTGACCACTGCTGAAGTCGGTCATGGTTGACGCCATGGTCAACAGACTACACTATCTGCTATCTGACCCTCCTGACTCCCAGTGAGCCCGTCAATTTCCTGGAAATGTTACATCACTGGGACATCACCAGTTTCCAGTCAGCTACTCTATCATGAGGTTAGCCACAGCACATTGACAGCCATACAACATGTGACTGCATGCCAGTACAACAGGCCATTTCTGTCCCACACTTCAGTAGCCCCTATGCTCTTTAGATGATATCATTACACGCTGTCTCTCTCTGCGTGCGAAGGGGACTGAAAAGTTCCCACAAACATTTCCCCAAATATACAAATCTGACACGGTAGAGATTGTTTAGATTTAATAAACCAGACATAAAGCCTACTCTATTCTCACATGACAATTGTATTATGGTATAAAGCTGACTGTTTTGACAAGCAACAACAACTCTTCAGTGAACATTTTGAATTACAGCAGAAGTAGATTATTCCCTGTTTTAAGCCTGTTGTTTTTTCCAACATATATTCCGCTATTTAATGTTGAAGTTCTGTGAAAGGTGAATAGAAACTCTAACCTGACCAAATTGGTGTGACGTTTTTAAAAAAAAATTAAAAGGAATTTTGAATCATTCAAAATCTTGAACATGAATTCTAATGAATGATCATTTGTTCACGCGTTGCAGTTATCATGCGATAACAATCCTATTATTCTTTCACTTTTCTGTACTTCAAATGTAGCAAACCCAGATCCCAATGACATTCCACAAGAAAGTATGCATGCAACATGGCAGTCCACATTAGGCAGTGTTATGCTGCCCCTGGAGGTAGAATTCAGAATTGACTGCCAAATAGGAACGACAGGGATGTCGGTTTTCAATAGCAGCTCACTGTACTCTGCTCCATAGGGACTGATCGATATGAGCACTAAGCCAACACTATGTATATAGTATAGTTTCTGCTCACATTTAGGTATCTTCATTAAATAACTTGTTTTAAACCAGTTTAGCATCTTGTTTAAACCATTTCAGGTCTTCGACCAGTCACAGACATTCCTGCTCCAGACACACTGGACAAATTGTGGTAGTTTCCCACGGTAGTAAAATGGTAGCTAATATCACATGCCCTTGGTTGTTGTAAATATGGTCAGGATATTCTAGCAAATGAAGCATTAATGAAATATGGAGAGAATGCAATTATACTGCAATAAATATATGTATAATGTATGGAGGTTTCCAGTCACACCGGTAGAATGATAGTCTCAACATTTAAAAATGGCACTGCTATGATGTGACACTTTCTAGAAGGATACATTGGTGGATAATTATAGCTTTGAGGAATTGACCATGATCATTACCTTAAGTCGTCTGACATAAGCAACCCTCACAAGCTGATGTCCAAATGAATGTCCATCGAATCACAACCGTCCTTTTCTCTCGCGAAATCTCAATGAGACCTACCGGTTATGTGAAAAGGATTCCATTGCATTGATAAATAGTTAGCTACAGATAAATAGTTAGCTACAGTAGGCTAGTCTGGATCTGCGCATAATAGCCATTGAAGGTCTGATCAAGACCGGCTACTGAAGCCAAGTAAGATTGCAGTTGAGTTCTGATCTCTAATTGCTTTGATACAAGCACACTTTAGAATCCTGAAATTGACCTTTAGAAACATATTAATGCCAATGGTTATGATGTATCACTACTATGTATGAACTAACTTAATATAATGTAGGAGTATTACAATGAAGATTTGGATTGCATAATTAAGCATACGTACTGTATATACAACTCTCTTTGATATTATAGTACTGCTCGATAGTACACTCATGCTGTATATTTGCATTTAAATACAGTAATGTCCTTTTTTTTCCATCGGCTGTTTCACATGTCATCCATCTGTTCTCTGGACAAGCCTCTTGGCTGCTCCTCCTGGATGGGGTAATGAGATGGTGTCATAATGGAAGTGTTGAAGGGCTATCGAGAGCTATTTGTCGTTTCGAGCCATTATTTAACCTGAAATGAAAACAAAACTTAGATGCCATGAATCCACTATTAAAGGAGAAGTTATATTTTACGGGGAGAAACCATCTAATATCAAGTTTTAAAATCCTGAACTTCTCCTTTAACATTCAAATGTTGCTGATTTGGTTCTGGGTGCTGATATGAGTTCCTTCCCATCAGTGACAGAACAAGAGTAAAGGAAAGAACAGACAATGAACGGCCAAGAGTCCAGTTATGGATTAGTAGGAGGGGAAACCTACCAGTGCTATTCGGTCACTGCCACGATTGCACAATTTTCTTTACTCTCCGAAGCTATAGCTAAGTAATCCGCCCTGAGAGTGAGGAATAGGAGAGAGGGGGGCAGAGAGGCAGTTGGAAAGAGAATAGAGCGAGGCAGTTGGAAAGAGTATAGAGCGAGGCCGTTGGAAAGAGTATAGAGCGAGGCCGTTGGAAAGAGTATAGAGCGAGGCCGTTGGAAAGAGTATAGAGAGGCCGTTGGAAAGAGTATAGAGAGAGGCCGTTGGAAAGAGTATAGAGAGAGGCGTTGGAAAGAGTAGAGAGAGGCCATTGGAAAGAGTATAGAGAGAGGCAGTTGGAAAGAGTATAGAGCGAGGCGTTGGAAAGAGTATAGAGAGGCAGTTGGAAAGAGTATAGAGCGAGGCCGTTGGAAAGAGTATAGAGAGAGGCCGTTGGAAAGAGTATAGAGAGAGGCCGTTGGAAAGAGTATAGAGAGAGGCCGTTGGAAAGAGTATAGAGAGAGGCCATTGGAAAGAGTATAGAGAGAGGCAGTAGGAGAGTATAGAGAGAGGCCGTTGGAAAGAGTATAGAGCGAGGCCGTTGGAAAGAGTATAGAGAGAGGCCGTTGGAAAGAGTATAGAGCGAGGCCGTTGGAAAGAGTATAGAGCGAGGCCGTTGGAAAGAGTATAGAGAGAGGCAGTTGGAAAGAGTATAGAGCGAGGCCGTTGGAAAGAGTATAGAGAGAGGCCGTTGGAAAGAGTATAGAGAGAGGCCGTTGGAAAGAGTATAGAGAGAGGCCGTTGGAAAGAGTATAGAGAGAGGCCGTTGGAAAGAGTATAGAGAGAGGCAGTAGGAAAGAGTATAGAGAGAGGCAGTAGGAAAGAAGAGAGGCAGTAGGAAAGAGTATAGAGAGAGAGTAGGAGAGGCAGTAGGAAAGAGCCGTTGGAAGAGAGAGAGGCAGTAGGAAAGAGTATAGAGAGAGGCAGTTGGAAAGAGTATAGAGAGAGGCAGTTGGAAAAGAGAGGCAGTTGGAAAGAGAGAGAGGCAGTTGGAAAGAGTATAGAGAGAGGCAGTTGGAAAGAGTATAGAGAGAGGCAGTTGGAAAGAGTATAGAGAGAGGCAGTTGGAAAGAGTATAGAGAGGGGCAGTTGGAAAGAGTATAGAGAGAGGCAGTTGGAATGTAACAGTTTTAGCTAGGAAATTACATAGCAAGAAAATATTTTCAGAGGAAGATTGAGGAAAAAGTGTGTAAGTGTGTAAGTGTGTGTGTGTGTCTGTGATGAATTGGACCAGTGTGTGTGTGTTTACTCACGCGCTCTCTCTCAATGCTTCCTCGCCTTGCGCTGATATCTTCCTGTAGCAGTAAATCATCTCCACCACCAGCCATACCTGCAGCCCAACGATGGTGACATACATCATCACCTCGGACAAGATGGACACTATCCCCCTGGTCACTAGAGAAAGAGATTAGGAGTTAAGAAGGAGACCGCCTTAATTAATTAGAAGCTATTTCACTGAAAATATACAGGTGTCTGAATTTCTGATGCCTCATAAAACATGATGAACCAATTATCCCCAGACATCCACAAGGGTTCAGTGTTTCACTGGAAATGGACCAGTTTTTCAAGGTCAACATTAATCTCAACTAAAACTGTTGGATTGACTTCAAGTACTGGGTGAGTTGACTAAGCTTGCTGCTAAACCCAATACTCTAGAGACACTGCATCAACCTTTTGTGGGAGCTTTTAAAATATTACGTAGGATTATGAAAGCAATTTAGCTCTTGGAAGTCTTTGACCGCTCCTCTCTTGAGAAAAATCCTTAATCCGAATGCAGGTCCATTAAAGCAGTACAGTAGGTCCATTAAAGCAGTACAGTAGGTCCATTAAAGCAGTACAGTGCCTTCAGAAAAGTATTCATGCCCCTTGACTTATTCCACATTTTGTTGTGTTACAGCCTGAATTCAAATTTGGATTACATTTATCTTTTTAAATGTCTCACCCATTGACACAATACACGATAATGACAAAGCGAAAACTCGTTTTTAGAACTGTTTGCAAATTTATTGAAAATGAAATACAGAAATGGCTAATTTACATGTCCATATGTATTCACACCCCTGAGTCAATACACCTTTGGCAGCGGTTACAGCTGTGAGTCTTTCTGGGGAAGTCTCTAAGAGCTTTGCACACCTGGATTGTACAATCATTTCCCATAAATGTTTTTTAAATTCTTCAAGCTCTGTCAAATTGGTTGTTGATCATTGCTAGAAAGCCATTTTCAAGTCTTGCTATAGATTTTCAAGCCGATTTACGTAAAAAAATGTGACCAAGCCCCACAGGAATATTCAATGACGTCTTGGTATGCAGCTCCAGTGTATATTTGGCCTTGTTTTAGGTTATTGTCCTGCTGAAAAGGGAATTATTTTGGAAAGCAGACTAAACCAGGTTTTCCTCTAGGATTTTGCCTGTTTTTAGCTCTATTACGTTTCTGTTTATCTGAATAAAAACTTGTTAGTCCATTCCGGGGATAATCATACCTATAACATGATGCAGCCACCACTATGCTTAAATATGAAGAGTGGTACTCTGATGTGTTGTGTTGGATTTGCCCCAAACATAATTCTATTCAGGACATAAAAAGGTTCATTCCTTTGCCACATTTTTTGGGCAGTTTTACTTTCGTGCCTTATTCGCAACAAAGCCTCCTTCACTCACGCTGCCAAACATACCCTCGTAAAACTGACTATCCTACCGATCCTCGACTTCGGCGATGTCATTTACAAAATCACCATGCCATCCGTTTTGTCACCAAAGCCCCATATACCACCCACCACTGCGACCTGTATGCTCTCGTTGGCTGGCCCTCGCTACATATTTGTCGCCAGACCCACTGGCTCCAGGTCATCTATGTCTTTGCTAGGTGAAGCCCTGTCTTATCTTAGCTCACTAGTCACCATAACAACACCCACCTGTAGCACTCACTCCAGAAGGTATATCTCACTGGTCATCCCCAAAGCCAACACCCACTTTGGCTGCCTTTCCTTCCAGTTCTCTGCTGCCAATGACTGGAACGTATTGCAAAAATCGCGGAAGTTGGAGACTTATATCTCCCTCACTAACTTTAAGCATCAGCTGTCAGAGCAGCTTACCGATCGCTGCACCTGTACACAGCCCATCTGTAAATAGCCCACCCAACCACCTCATCCCCATATTGTTTTATTTACTTTTTTGCTCGTTTACACACCAGTATTTATACTTGCACATCATCTGCACATCTATTACTTCAGTGTTAATTTGCTAAATTGTAATTACTTTGCTACTATTGCCTATTTATTGCCTTACCTCCTTATTCCTTTTGCACACACAGTATATCGATTTATCTATTGTGTTATCGACTGTACTTTTGTTCATCCTATGTGTAACTCTGTTGTTTTTTGTCACACTGCTTTGCTTTATCTTGGCCAGGTCGCAGTTGTAAATGAGACCTTGTTCTCCACTGGCCTACCTGGTTAAATATAAATGTTATACTATTTTTGCACACAGAGTGAGTCCATGAAATGTATTACATGACTTAGTAAGCAAATGTTTATTGAACTTATTTAGGCCATAACTTGCCATAAAAAAGGGGTTGAATACTTATTAACTCAAAACATTTCAGCTTTTCATTTTTGTATATTTAAAAAAAAGTTTAAAAAAAACATGATTCTATTTTGACATTATGGGGTATTGTGTGTAGGCCAGGGCCAAAAAACACAAGGAGTGTGAATACATTCTGAAGGCACTGTATCTATGTCTCTACTGTATGTCTTTTTTGATACAGTATCTACTTAATGGTCAGCTGTCATTGACAGTGATCTGTTGGATAATCATTGGCGTGGCTGTGGCTGAGCCTTTGGATTGTAAGATATGAGACTTAATGACAGCTCTGGCCGCCTCTGTGACGGGGCTACTACTACTTACCATCCATCAACAGCTGTGTAGATAATGAGATGTATGACTGTTTCCTGTTCGCCCCTCTGTCATATGGTCCTTGATTTTGACATCAATGCTTCCATTTTGGAACATGGTCCAACCTACCATGGGCCATCTAACCCTGACCCTAAATCAAAATCATATAACTCATGCACCTTGTTCATCATCCGCTTGGACAATATTGCCACTTTTGTCAATTCAGGCATGGACATTGAGTGTCGGTCAACTCCTGCCCTCTCTTCCCTTCCTTCCTTCCCTCCCTCTACCCCGCTACCCTACCACCTCTCTCCCCTCCAACTCTTCACCCTCTCCATGCAGGGTGTAAGTACGCCTATGTCAAGGCACTACTTTCACAAGGGTGATCTGAGTGTACTACAGTATTTCCCTCTCTTCCACCCTCCCCTCTGCTCTCCCTCTCCCCTATCCCCAGATGAGGGTGTGTGTCTACTATACTGTTTGTGTGTGTGTGTGTTCGTTTGTGTCTAGACCTAGACCTAACCCTGTGAACCCTAAAGCCAAAGCCTTACGTCTTGGCACCACGTTGAGGTGGACGATCTTGGTGACGTCAGTGTGGAACCCGTAGGAGGTGAAGGTGAGGGTGCGGTTGAAGATGCAGCGGTAGGTGCCCGTGTCGTTCCACGTCACGTTCAGGATGTAGATGGAGCCGTCCTGCAGGTCCTTGGTCTTCTTGCTTCCGTTCCAGTCCAGACGCTCGTAGAAGCGCTCGTCCGGGATGTCGCTCATTAGATCCTCGTAGCTGTAGATCTATCGGAGAATACAATGGGGGGGGTGAGCTTGCAATCCAAACTAATATGCTGTTTCCCTGTTAAATGGAGCATATCAGTTTGGATTGGCCTTGTAGTTAGAGCGTATGCCCTGAGATTAGAAGGTAGGCCGTTTGAACCTTGGTCATGTCATACCAAAGACTGTTAAAGCATTAAGGAGATGTATTTGGGGAAAGGCCTTGCGATAGACTAGCATCCTGTCCAGGGGTGTACATCGAGGATCCTGCTATTCTGGCTTGGACAAGATTATTTAGTTTCGATTCTAGGTTATATGAGACAGGGTTTGGTGAGCCAACACACTCATGCTGGGCAGATCATATTAGGATTTTTACATTACTGGATGAAATCTGTGCAGCACTTTAATCAAAGCACCAATGTTCTGCATCAACAAGGGCTCGTATCTCTGGACTAACAAGGGCTCATATCTCTGGACTAAGTGCTCAATCAGGTACTTTGTTTCTGTTATGATTTTATTATGGAGTGATTTCAAAAAAAGATTAAGTCATTTCTAAAGCAGTTTGGTTTGTACAGTATAAGCAGTGTTGAAAGAAGCACCCACTTGTCACACTTGAGTAAAAGTAAAGATACCTTAAGAGAAAATAACTCAAGTAAATGTGAGTCACCCAGTAAAATCCTACTTGAGTAAAAGTCTGAAAGTATTTGCTTTTAAATATACTTAAGTATCAAAAGTAAATGTAATTGCTAAAATATACTTAAGTATTAAAAGAAAATGTATAAATCATTTCAAATTCCTTATATTAAACAAACCAGACTCCACCATTTTCTTATTTTATTAAAGTGTACAGCTAGCCAGGGGCACACTCCAACCCTCATACATAATTTACAAACGAAGCATGTGTTTAGTGAGTCTGCTAGATCAGAGGCAGAGATGTTATCCTGATGAGTGTGTGAATTAGACCATTTTCCTGTCCTGTTAAGCATTCAAAAAATGTAACGAGTACTTTTAGGTGTCAGGGAAAACGTATGGAGTAAAAAAAAACATCCAAGTATTTTTACTTAAGTAATTTACATCAACGAGTTATAAGTATCATGTGCAGTGTTTTTCCTGGTCCAGCATGCATGTCTATAACAGGGATTCTTATTTTTACAGTAAAACGATATAATAATATATCATTTAGTGTATACATTTTAATCCAAAGAGATTTGTATTAGACAATGCATACATTTTAGAATATGTGACCCCAGAAGGAATCGAACAACAACCCTGAGGTTACTAGTGCCACACTCTTACCAAATGAGCCACACAAGACCACCTACAGTGACAGGTGAAGTGACTGGTCTACAGGCCTAAAGGTCTTCTGACTCTGCCCCTTGACCCCTATGAAAAAACAGGCTGAATAGCATGGTCAGATGTCTAACTCCTGTCACTCTGCTCTTGACCTCCAGCCCTGACCTCTCCTTGGGGTTCGGTTTCACGAGATCAATCTGAGCTTTCTTTTGTTTGAAGTTACTGGATGGAATACGAGGCCCCTACTAGCGGCTATTGATGCATAATTGTTTAGGGCCTTTATTGTTTTTGAGTATACAGTGCCTTGCGAAAGTATTCGGCCCCCTTGAACTTTGCGACCTTTTGCCACATTTCAGGCTTCAAACATAAAGATATAAAACTGTATTTTTTTGTGAAGAATCAACAACAAGTGGGACACAATCATGAAGTGGAACGACATTTATTGGATATTTCAAACTTTTTTAACAAATCAAAAACTGAAAAATTGGGCGTGCAAAATTATTCAGCCCCCTTAAGTTAATACTTTGTAGCGCCACCTTTTGCTGCGATTACAGCTGTAAGTCGCTTGGGGTATGTCTCTATCAGTTTTGCACATCGAGAGACTGACATTTTTTCCCATTCCTCCTTGCAAAACAGCTCGAGCTCAGTGAGGTTGGATGGAGAGCATTTGTGAACAGCAGTTTTCAGTTCTTTCCACAGATTCTCGATTGGATTCAGGTCTGGACTTTGACTTGGCCATTCTATAACACCTGGATATGTTTATTTTTGAACCATTCCATTATAGATTTTGCTTTATGTTTTGGATCATTGTCTTGTTGGAAGACAAATCTCCGTCCCAGTCTCAGGTCTTTTGCAGACTCCATCAGGTTTTCTTCCAGAATGGTCCTGTATTTGGCTCCATCCATCTTCCCATCAATTTTAACCATCTTCCCTGTCCCTGCTGAAGAAAAGCAGGCCCAAACCATGATGCTGCCACCACCATGTTTGACAGTGGGGATGGTGTGTTCAGGGTGATGAGCTGTGTTGCTTTTACGCCAAACATAACGTTTTGCATTGTTGCCAAAAAGTTCAATTTTGGTTTCATCTGACCAGAGCACCTTCTTCCACATGTTTGGTGTGTCTCCCAGGTGGCTTGTGGCAAACTTTAAACGACACTTTTATGGATAACTTTAAGAAATGGCTTTCTTCTTGCCACTCTTCCATAAAGGCCAGATTTGTGCAATATACGACTGATTGTTGTCCTATGGACAGAGTCTCCCATCTCAGCTGTAGATCTCTGCAGTTCATCCAGAGTGATCATGGGCCTCTTGGCTGCATCTCTGATCAGTCTTCTCCTTGTATGAGTTGAAAGTTTAGAGGGACGGCCAGGTCTTGGTAGATTTGCTGTGGTCTGATACTCCTTCCATTTCAATATTATCGTTTGCACAGTGCTCCTTGGGATGTTTAAAGCTTGGGAAATATTTTTGTATCCAAATCCGGCTTTAAACTTCTTCACAACAGTATCTCGGACCTGCCTGGTGTGTTCCTTGTTCTTCATGATGCTCTCTGCTCTTTTAACGGACCTCTGAGACTATCACAGTGCAGGTGCATTTATACAGAGACTTGATTACACACAGGTGGATTGTATTTATCATCATTAGTCATTTAGGTCAACATTGGATCATTCAGAGATCCTCACTGAACTTCTGGAGAGAGTTTGCTGCACTGAAAGTAAAGGGGCTGAATAATTTTGCACGCCCAATTTTTCAGTTTTTGATTTGTTAAAAAAGTTTGAAATATCCAATAAATGTTGTTCCACTTCATGATTGTGTCCCACTTGTTGTTGATTCTTCACAAAAAAATACAGTTTTATATCTTTATGTTTGAAGCCTGAAATGTGGCAAAAGGTCGCAAAGTTCAAGGGGCGGAATACTTTCGCAAGGCACTGTATGCTTTCAGCATTATGCTCAGCATGTTGTAGTAACTGAGGGCTGAATCCTAACTTGTATGGATATGTACACACAATAACTAATGTAAATCATGCATTGCTATCAATAAGAGATTGTTTTAGTTATGCACACTGGTCTAAAACGGATTCACCACTTAACATCCAAACTTTTGTTTCACAGTTTCCAAATATTGTAGTGTCAAACCAGGCAACTGGCTGCGGCCACTCCCAGCAGGAGCCCTTGTTGAGGCCGTCCTAGTCACGGCCTGCCTGCATCACTTCCTGATGCATTAGCTGTTTAGAAACAAACAGAGCTAATGGGATCTCTCTCCTCATGTATGCTGTTATGTGCTGGAGGGATTTAATAGCTAATGGCTACCCTGTATTGATGTTGGAACAGACTCCTTCCTTGTAGGGAAAGTTGTGTATGTTTACATCTGACACTGAGGAAAAGAGCCTGTCGTGAAAAATGCATGGCTGTGATGCTCTTTCACATGATAAATGATAGCTCCCATTTCACTGGAGAAGAGAGTACTTGTTTAGCTGACATAGAAATTGTGTATGAAATGTAACCATGCTTGTTTTGATTGATGTGTTTTGTCTTTTTAGTGAATGAGTTAAAATGATCTATCTTGATGTGTCTCCATTGTACAGCACCCATTGGTGTGATGACTTGGTAGTCATTGTGTTCAGTGGGGCTCTAACATTCATGAATTGCGTATGAAACCTTGTTTCCAAATTGAAACTAAAAGGCCTGCCTTTGTTGCTGATACAACAGACAAGTCAACCTGCTTAGCTACCTCATTGACACTCCGTGGGGTCGATCCCCACAGAATGAATGGGGATACTTTTTAAACTCTGCTGGGAGGGATCACTTATTGTGCACTTGCACACTCCCTGTCATGGATTTAACAGCTGTGGAAACCCCCTCTAGCCAATGTTAACACCAATCCAATCCTTTAAATCCATGTCGGTGAGTGCGCGAGTGCACACTTTAATAATTTATTTGTTATGTTCTTTATAGCGGTTTTCATCATCTCAAAGCTGTGTAAAAAGCAAAAAACAAACAAGCAATACATCACGAGTAGCTTAGCCATAGATAGCTAGGTCAACCAATAGTGTTTTTTAGTTTAGGAGAAATGTGGAGAATCGAAGGTGTGTCTCAACAATAAGTATTTTCCCCTGAAGTGTGCACTCATTCACTACTTCTCACAAATGTAAAAGCACTGCAGTCTGGCTAGTGGGAGTCCCCATACTTATTCTACCAGTCATTTCCTTTTAAATCAATGACGGGAAGTGAACAGGTGCACATTCTGCGAGGAGGAGAGATAATTGGGATATATCCCACTATTGTCCGTATGGATCTGTGTCTACTCACTTTTGTGAACTCGCTCTCCCCTTTGGGCATGAAGGACCATTCAACAGTGGCCTCGGCGGGCACCTCGCCCCTCATCTTACAGGAGATACAGCCCAGCTTAAAGCCTTCGCTGACCACTGCGTCAGTGTCAGAGTCCACCTCCACACAGGCTCCATGGCATAGAGATGCTGAGGAGAGAGAAAGTACAACAAACATACAGTTAGCCATGGATATTTGGCTTTACAGCCCACTGGGCACACTGGGTGAATCAACGTTGTTTCCACGTCATTTCATTGAAATTACGTTGACCCAACGTGGCATAGACGTTGAATTGACATCCAGTCCCAGTGGGAGTGCACTCCTCTTTTACAGTGGTCACATCCGTGCAGCACGATAATTTGATCACTATAAACGGTTGGTCACTATAACCACGTTCACTTAAAATGGAGTGCAGTGTACGAGTAAATCTGAAGTAAGCCTGAGAGCCATCATGGGTGATGATCCTTGTTCGTTGATCCATGGCTTGAGAACAGGCTGACACAAGACCAACGCTCTAGTTTGCCTGCAACGTATTGAGATAATATCACTGTCTCCTAATGCTTGTCAATTGAATTGGCAGATAATATGATAATGATATGGTAATGATATAATTAAGAGTTTTTGTTCTGCGTGCTTGCTCCTATCGCTCATAGCATGCTTGTCTTTTTTTCAATATCAGAGCATAAATTCTTGCATTTTTTATTTATTTCCACTCATAATTTTAATATATGTTTTGTTGTCGTTTTGGTCAATTGTGTTTTTTTTTTCAGATTCATATAGTCTATTGACGAATTAGCCAAACAAGCTACAATGGCTAAGGGTGACCTGGATATAGAAATTGAGGGGAAATAAACAGATCGCAGTGAGCGATGCTAGTCTCCTTGCAGCCTGTCTGCGAGGTATATATAAGTAAGCTACTTGCATATATAGACGCATAAGTCTATATATGCCATAATGTCACATACTGTACATCGGCCGAGAGCAACACACCTGTAACTGCAAGTGTTTCTTTCTCACACTGCACCCTGCTGTTTCCACAAAGGCATCTGCACCTGCATCGCTCTCAACCAATGATCTCGGGCTATTTTCAGCTTTGACCTCTGGCGATGTGATTTGTTCAACCGTAATGAGATGAGGGGACAGGATACACATTGCACAGGCTGGCAGATGAAAAGTGACTTGAAAAATAAACCAATGCATAGTTTGGTTGAATTTCATAGTCACCATTCATAATATACTACAGTACCTGATATGCACCAACGTGAGAACTCTCTGAAAGAAATATTGCAACACTGAATGCTGATACAGATGAAGACAGAGAGAGAGAGACAGAATAGAGAGAGAAGAATACTGCAGAGAAAGAGGAAGAAACAGAGGGAGGGCGGGAGGGAAGGAAGGAAAGAGTGAGGAAAAGAAGGTGGGAGGAAAGAGAGAGAGAGAGTTAACAGCCATTTCTAGGAGAGGCAGAGGAGGGCACAGGTGTAATTCCTGCTGATTCACTGCAGAGAGAGGGGGAGGAGGAGAGAAAGTTAACATCACAACAGTTTAATCACATCAGCTACTTCTACACGGGGAGGGGGTCGGGAGATAGCCCATGCAGACAGACATGTAGAAAGGGGACTGGGATGGCAAGATTTGACTGCTCAGAAAGGAAAGGACCTTGAAGAAACACAGACATGAGGACCCATAACACTTCACACGACCAACATTTCACACGACCACCATATCATCCAGCAAATTAGAGAGTTGGAAGGGGGTTGGGGGAGGTCACAAGACTGGACATAATGCTGACACACAAACAGTGGCCGGCCGTTGTTTGAAGAGGAGTGATGAGAGGCACAGTGGGGAGGAGTGGATGCTGCTGCCGGCTGTTCATAGCAGAGACAGCGAGAGGAGAGGAACAGAACATGCAGAGTGGGTAGACTCATCCAAACAAAGTGCAGACTCAGTGACCTACAGTTGAAGTTGGAAGTTTACATACACCTTAGCCAAGTACATTTAAACTCAGTTTTTCACAATTCCTGACATTTAATCCTAATTAAAATTCCCTGTTTTAGGTCAGTTAGGATCACCACTTTATTTTAAGAATGTGAAATGTCAGAATAATAGTGGAGAGAATTATTTATTTCAGCTTTTATTTCTTTCATCACATTCCCAGTGGGTCAGAAGTTTACATACACTCAATTAGTATTTGGTAGCATTGCCTTTAAATGGTTTAACTTGGGTCAAACATTTCGGGTAGCCTTCCACAACCTTCCCACAATAAATTGGGTGAATTTTGCCCCATTCCTCCTGACAGAGCTGGTGTAGCTGAGTCAGGTTTGTAGGCCTCCTTGCTCGCACATGCTTTTTCAGTTCTATAGGCTTGAGGTCAGGGCTTTGAGATGGCCACTCCAATACCTTGACTTTGTTGTCCTTAAGCCAATTTGTCACAACTTTGGAAGTATGCTTGGGGTCATTGTCCATTTGGAAGACTCATTAGCGACCAAGCTTTCACTTCCTGACTGATGTCTTGAGATGTTGCTTCAATATATCCACATAATTTTCCTACCTCATGATGCCATCTATTTTGTGAAGTGCACCAGTCCCTCCTGCAGCAAAGCACCCCGACAACATGATGCTGCCACCCCCGTGCTTCACGGTTGGGATGGTGTTCTTCAGCTTGCAAGCCTCCCCCTTTTTCCTCCAAACATAATGATGGTTATTATGGCCAAACAGTTCTATTTTTGTTTCATCAGACCAGAGGACATTTCTCCAAAAAGTACGATCTTTGTCCCCATGTGCAGTTGCAAACCGTAGTCTGGCTTTTTTATGGCGGTTTTGGACCAGTGGCTTCTTCCTTGCTGAGTGGCCTTTCGGGTTATGTCAATATAGGACTCGTTTTACTGTGGATATAGATACTTTTGTACCTGTTTCCTCCAGCATCTTCACAAGGTCCTTTGCTATTGTTCTTGGATTGATTTGCACTTTTCACACCAAAGTACGTTCATCTCTAGGAGACAGAACGCTTCTCCTTCCTGAGCGGTATGACAGCTGCGTGGTCCCATGGTGTTTATACTTGCGTACTATTGTTTGTACAGATGAATGTGGTAC
Source organism: Oncorhynchus tshawytscha (assembly GCF_018296145.1). Taxonomy (NCBI): domain Eukaryota; kingdom Metazoa; phylum Chordata; class Actinopteri; order Salmoniformes; family Salmonidae; genus Oncorhynchus; species Oncorhynchus tshawytscha. The sequence goes on from NC_056431.1 coordinate 21,610,291, forward strand.
CTTCAGGCATTTGGAAATTGCTCCCAAGGATGAACCAGACTTGTCGAGGTCTAACATTTCTTTTCTGAGGTCTTGGCTGATTTCATTTGTTTTTCTCAAGATGTCAAGCAAAGAGGCAGTGAGTTTGAAGGTAGGCCTTGAAATACATCCACAGGTACACCTCCAATTGACTGAAATTATGTCTATTAGCCTATCAGAAGCTTCTAAAGCCATGACATTTTCTGGAATTTTCCATGCTGTTTAAAGGCACAGTCAACTTAGTGTATGTAAACTTCTGACCCACGGGAATTGTTATAAGTGAAATAATCTGTCTGTAACAATTGTTGGAAAAATTATTTGTGTCATGCACAAAGTAGATGTCCTAACCGACTTGCCCAAAATACAGTTTGTTAACAAGACATTTGTGGTTGAAAAACGAGTTTTAATGACTTCAACCTAAGTGTATGTCAACTTCCAACTTCAACTGTATCATCAACCTTCTGCAAACTAATTTCCGGTAATGTGACAGACACAGAGCACAATATCCAAATCCGTTGCGTAATCTGTTGACGGTTGGGCAGAGATTCGCCTTATGCAACTAATATTCCAGAAACTGCAGATTAGATTAGGAGGAGCCAGTGCGGGGATTAGCCGTTGATATCAATTTACTGAATGCCCTCAGTCTGAATGCAACAATACAAAATGGTGAGTTATAGTTCAGTCCCTGAAAAGGCTGTCTATCTGTCAGTCCCTACAGACTGATGTTGGTAAGTCAACTGTTAGGAACGGAAGGGATTGCAAGAGGATGGATGGAGGTCATTCTCTGAGCCAGAGAGGAGATAGAAAGAAAAAGCAGAGAGAAAATACAAAAGAGAGTGATCTACAGTAGAGTGAAGGAGGGAGAGAGAGAATGAAAGAGGGATCTATAGAGCGAAGGAAAGAGAGAGAGAGACAGAAGGGAAGCAGATCACGTCAGTTTCCATGACAAGGTTATCACCCATTCACAGTGGAGATGCATACACACCCTCGGCCTGGGGAATTAGCACACATCCATGACATGTCCCTGGACACTAACCAAGAAAGGAACTTTCCATAGGAACAAATACGTGTAATGTACTGTTGCATTCATTTTCTCAGAGGAATTGACACATCTAGACCAGTGTCGCTGGCAGCTAGTGAAGTGACTGCATTTGAGGATGCCTGAAGAATTCTTGGATCTGTGCTGAAAATGGCCTATTGACACTCCCCTAGGCTTTTTCTATATTTGAATTAGAATCTCCAGGGAAGGAGTTGTCCATAGTACTGTACATTGAAGTGTAGTCTGGGGACTTCTATCAGTTCAGGCAAAGAGAGCATGTCACATGCCCTAAAAGACGCATCTATAGAAACACCGTCCTGCCTTTAAATGCTCAAAAGGCAGCATCTTGTCGATTGGGACACAGCCTGCAGTGTTTATTGTCTAATATCTATCTAGTAGGGCCATTTATCCAACTTTGAAACAGACTAAAGTATATTGGTGAACTAAATGCTCTCCAGTAAATCACTACCTCCCTGCTTAATGGATACCAAACCCACTAGTGATCATTTATCCTTGTCTGCCCTTGCTCAACTCCATATCTCTCTCGTGCTGCCTATCTCACTCTGTCTCGGTCTCTGACACACACACACTCAGATGTGTGTGTGTTGTCGTGAGACACCCATCAGGAAATTACTTTGGAGCACTATCCTCCCCTCTCCATGTCTCCAGGCCCAATACTCTGGCTGTGTGTTTGTGTTTGTTTGTGTGTGTGTATGTGTATGTATGTGTGTGTGTGGAGGTTTTTGTGTGTGAACTGCTTCAACCTGAGGCTGAACTGCTTCAACCTGAGGCTGAACTGCTTTGACTCATGGGCAGACCCAGAGAGAAAGAGGGAGAGAAGCCGCCATGTCCCCTCTTACGGAGGACCCCGCATCAGTGGTGCCTGCCTGTCTAGACTGACTAGGAACAGAGTGCCAAGAATAGAGGCTCTATGACCAACAATCAGTTTATCTATCAAGTGTGTTTGTGTGTGTGTGTGTGTGTGTGTGTGTGTGTGTGTGTGTGTGTGTGTGTGTGTGTGTGTGTGTGTGTGTGTGATTAGAACATTTAGTCATGGTCCAGATTAGCGGATTATATTAAACGGGTAGATTACACCTTCCATCAAATTTACAGATTTGAATAATTTATTTTATTCTGAACACCTAGGAGAAGCTTGAACCAGATCACAACTGCAAGTATATGAATGATCTTATCAGTGAAATGGCTGCTGCATTTCCATTTTCAGTCTTCCTATCCCAGATGTTAGCACACACAATTTCAGTCCATCAATCAGGATAGCCTTTGGGCAGGCTATTTGAAATGGGCAAGTGAAGAAATTACGTTGATCTTAATTGAAGCTATGAACTATTGAATTGATCTCATCCAAAGTGCTTGAGATGTTTGGAGAGGCTTGCCACTTCCAGTATTCCACTAACATTAACCTCATCCTCTAGCAATTCCTGCTCGTCCATTTGACAGGATATGGGTCTATGGGCCTGTGCTGGTCTCTCTAACAGCGAGGATTCCTCAAGGCTGCCCGTCTTTAGAGTTGATATGTCTTTATGTTTTACACTTGTCAACAGCAAGGGCAAACGAGGCAAGGTAGTATACAGTTTAGTCATATTGGGGGAAAACGAGGTTGGCCCATTTTGGTCTTCTTGTCTCACTCCCATGTACTTGTCTCAATCATCTGCTTGTCCAACTCTCATCTACCTGTCCAACTCTCATCTGCCTGTCCAACTCTCATCTACCTCACTCTCATATATTTGAAGACCAGACTTATTTGAGGATTCTGTCCGTCTGTCCTTATCATCACCCATTGTCTGTCTCCCTTTCTGTCCTCTCTCATCTTCTCTCCCTGAATGGGTACAGATGTGCACAGCACGCCAGACCCTGTCTCTCTTTGGGCTGCCCTCACTTGGTCGGTCCAGCAGACAGACAGGATGCTTTATTTACCTGTTACACAAGTGCTGTTGCATAACACTCATACCTCCACCCCAACCTCTCTCTTCCTCCTCCTCCTTCTCTCTCTCTCTCTCTCTCTCTTCCTCCCCCCCCTCCCTTTTTCTCAAAAACATTTTTTTTCAACCTGGTCTCATTGTCCTCCATCACTCTGCAGCTCTCTTTGTGCAGCAACTCTCCATTCTCTCCATCCCCCCCCATTCTTTTGCCGCACTGACATCATTTTAAGAGATTTGGCTGTAGTGCTGCCAGAGAGGGTAAACTGTGTGTCCTGAGGGTACTGCTAACGGGGGCAGGTTTAGATGGGGACATGGTGGGGCATACTGTGTGTCCTACATTTGGGACAACAAGTGGTGGCAGCGGTTGTTTCGTTTACAGGGGCAGGGTGAGAGGGGGACAGAGTTTGGCTTGGGGAGATAAGCTCCCCCTAAATCTCCCATTTAAGGAAATGCTTCCTTTTTTGTATTCAGAGCCTCAGCATAAACAAAGTATGCGACACGGAAGCAAAACCACACAGCACGTACTTATACATAAATACACACATACAGTATACACTGTACTCTCATAGATCAGACCATGCATCAGAAAACCTTCTGTCTGATTTGTGCTTTCACCACCACTCTGTAATAGTTAGGGCCACGTGTGCGTAATTACCTGACTCCTCTGAATTCTTCCGCTGTTCTGTTCACTACACACTTCAGTCTGACTGCAATCATTGAAGTCGTTTGTGGTGACGTCAAAATGAGGGGTGGTGTACAAAAGTCATCAGCGATTGGATCATCTCTAACCAATCCGAGTAACAAAGCCAATGACGAATTCTCCAAATGCTGCTTTACCCACATCAGAATGGTAAGAATTCATTAGCGTTCTAGAAATCGTCTGGGAGGTACTCAGATCCAGACTAATTGCGGAGAAGAAACTAACGTCCGTGGTCGTGGTGTAGCATTTGGCCGGAGCAAGGAGTTTGGGTAGCCAGGCAATGTGTGTACATCCATTCAACTAGAAACATGCAGCTTTTTCACACAGAGTTGGGATCATTATCTAGATTCCGCATGGTGACAATTTTGTTCTTCAGCAAATTGGTCGGGGGATGGGACTGTTATTACAAATAATTTGAAGACAGCAAATTGACTACAAGAAGCCCAAACAGATACACTACATGACCAAAAGTATGTGGAAACCTGCTCGTCGAACATCTCATTCCAAAACCATCAGCATTAATATGGAGTTGGTCCGCCCTTAGCTGCTATAACTCCACTCTTCTGGGAAGGCTTTCCACTAGACGTTGGAACATTGCTGCAGGGACTTGCTTCCATTCAGCCACAAGAGCATTAGTGAGGTTGAGCGCTGATGTTGGGCAATTAGACCTGGCTCGCAGTCTACATTCCAATTCATCCCAAATGTGTGCGATGGAGTTGAGGTTAGGGCTCTGTGCAGGTCGGTCAAGTTCTTCCACACCGATCTTGACAAACCATTTCTGTATGGATCTCGCTTCGTACACGGGGGAATTGTCATGCTGAAACAGGAAAGGGCACTCCCCAAACTCGGATTGACAGATGGTGAAGCTTGATTCACTCCAGAGAACGCGTTTCCACTGCTCCAGAGTCCAGTGGCAACGAACTTTACACCACTCCAGCCGACGCTTCGCATTGCGCATGGTGATCTTAGGCTTGTGTGCAGCTGCTCGGCCATGGAAACCCATTTCATGAAGATCCTGATGAACAGTTCTTGTGCTGACGTTGCTTCCAGAGGCAGTTTGGAATTCTGTAGTTGCAACTGAGGATAGACGATTTAAACGCACTGCACACTTCAGCACTCGTTCTATGAGCTTGTGTGGCTTACCACTTTGTGGCTGAGACGTTGTTGCTCCTAGACATTTCCACTTCACAATAACAGCATTTACAATTGACCGGGGCAGCTCTAGCAGGGCATACATTTGACGAACTGACTTGTTGGAAAGGTGGCATCCTATGACGGTGCCACTTTGAAAGTCACTGGGTTCTTCAGTAAGGCCATTCTACTGTCAATGGTTGTTTATGGGGATTGCATGGCTGTGTGCTCAATTTTATACACAGTTGAAGTCGGGAGTTTACATACACCTCAGTTTTTCACAATTCCTGACATTTAATCCTAGTAAAAATTCCCTGTCTTAGGTCAGTTAAGATCACCACCACGATTTCTTTCAGCTTTTATTTCTTTCATCACATTCCCAGTGGGTCAGAAGTTTACATGCACTCAATTAGTATTTGGTAGCATTGCCTTTAAATTGTTTAACTTGGGTCAAATGTTTCGGGTAGCCTTCCACAATACGTTGGGTGAATTTTGCCCCATTCCTCCTGACAGAGCTGGTGTAACTGAGTCAGGTTTGTAGGCTTCCTTGCGTGCACACACTTTTTCAGTTCAGCCCACAAATGTTCTATGGGATTGAGGTTAGGGCTTTGTGATGGCCACTCCAATACCTTGACTTTGTTGTCCTTAAGCCATTTTGCCACAACTTTGGAAGTATGCTTGGGGTCATTGTCCATTTGGAAGACTCATTTGGGACCAAGCTTTCACTTCCTGACTGATGTCTGGAAATGTTGCTTAAATATATCCCCATAATTTTCCTCCCTCATGATGCCATCTATTTTGTGAAGTGCACCAGTCCCTCCTGCAGCAAAGCACCCCCACAACATGATGCTGCCACCCCCGTGCTTCACATTTGGGATGGTAATTCTTTGGCTTGCAAGCCTCCCCCTTTTTCCTCCAAACATAACGATGGTCATTATGGCCAAACAGTTCTATTTTTGTCTTATCAGACCAGAGGACATTTCTCCAAAAGGTACAATCTTTGTCCCCATGTGCAGTTGCAAACCGTAGTCTGGCTTTTTTATGGCGGTTTTGGAGCAGTGGCTTCTTCTTTGCTGAGCGGCCTTTCAGGTTATGTCAATATAGGACTCGTTTTACTGTGGATATAGATACTTTTGTACCTGTTTCCTCCAGCATCTTCACAAGGTCCTTTGCTGTTGTTCTGGGATTGATTTGCACTTTTTGCACCAAAGTACATTCATCTCTTGGAGACAGAACGCGTCTCCTTCCTGAGCGGTATAACGGCTGCGTGGTCCCATGGTGTTTATACTTGCATACTATTGCTTGTACAGATGAACGTGGTACCTTCAGGCGTTTGGAAATTTCTCCCAAGGATGAACCAGACTTGTGGAGGTCTACAATTTTCTTTTTGAGGTCTTGGCTGAATTCTTTTGATTTTCGCATGATGTCAAGCAAAGAGGCACTGAGTTTGAAGGTTGGCCTTGAAATACATCCACAGGTACACCTCCAATTGACCCAAGTGATGTAAATTATCCTATCAGAAGCTTCTAAAGACATGACATAATTTTTCTGGAATTTTCCCAAGCTGTTTAAAGGCACAGTCAACTTGGTGTATGTAAACTTCTGACCCACTGGAATTGTGATACAGTTAGTGATACAGTTAATGAATTAGTGTAATAATCTGTCTGTAACAATTGTTGTAAAAATTACTTGTGTCATGCATAAAGTAGATATCCTAACCGACTTGCCAAAACTATAGTTGTTAACAAGAAATTTGTGGAGTGGTTGAAAAACTCGTTTTAATGACTCCAACCTAAGTGTATGTAAACTTCCGACTGTCAGCAATGGGTGTGGCATAATTTGTTTATGAAATAAATTAAATAAGTATGTAATTGTTGTGTCATTTGTTCTCTCAGGTTCCCTTTATTTAATATTAGGTTTTGGTCGAAGATCTGATAACATTCAGTATCAAAAATATGCAAACAGAGAGAAAATTTGAAAGGGGGCAAATTATTTTTTCACAGCACTGTACATGTAATATGGATTCAGAACGCATTTGTGCATACTGTAATAGATTTGTTGTATGCATACCATAGTGAAGCACACCTCACAGCACAGTCCATTCTGTTCTCCCCGATGCTAGGGGGGTAGACACAGCGGGGTTGTGTGGCAGATTAAGCAACAGTGAGTACAGGTACTAATCTACACTGTTCTAGACTGTTCCATGCTGCCGCTAATGAGCCCTCCATTTTAACTCCAACGCATGGCCTCATCTCATCTCGTTATTCGCTCTGAAAACAAGAACAGCTGGTTTAAGCTTTTAGTGAGTATTCCGGCAAAATTAGGGAAACACACACACACACATATATATACAGAGAAGTACACATGGGTCTTGTTTATTGCAGTCAATGGGAAGGAACACTTGGTTAAACAGTGCACAGGACATTCAATATACTGTATCTCTATTATTTAACAATCAGTGTTACTATAACAGTCAGAGTCCCTGTAACTAAGGCTAAACCAACAAAGATTCACACACCCTTCTCCTCTCAAAAGCTGACCATGCACACAGCATGGCCACTCTGGTTATCCCACAGTACTGGGCCTCTATGCTACTTGGCCCCTATAAGAACAAACAAAGAGTGAAGACTGGACTGTGGCCGTGACAAACACCCACTGCCCACTCACCTTGCAGAGCCCACAGCGCCAGTGGGACCAGCAGCAGCTGAACTGCAGACATCCTGGCTTTGGGAAGGGAGATGCTCTCACTGGTGCCAACCCACAAGCACTCTCACACACACACCCCACAGACAGGGAAAGACAACGCAAGACTGTAGGTCTCCGTCTATTATCAGCTACTCCAAATAAATTTGCTCCCACAGTAAAAACCTCTGGGTCTTCAAAAGGTCTTCACTCTCTCACTCCGGTGAGGATGAGTAAAAGAAAACTCAACTGGAGCGTCCCAACCAGTCTGAGAGAGGAGATCTGAGGCAGGACCTCTTCTGGTGAGGCGCAGTCAGAGTAACCTTTTTGTCCTCCTCTTCAGCTGCTGCTCGGCCTGGGGGGCATCCGTCTGCGCCTCAGGTTTCAGTAAACCTGGTTGTTAATTTAAAGCTTTTGTTCAACTATTTATAATCTGGACGCATTGGTTGGCAATGTGACTGGCTGGACACAGAAAAAAGAAACGTGGTAAATGGACTAGCAGCTGATATGATCAGTGATTCTTTACGATTAGATTTTTCAGGAAGACATGTTGAGTTTAGGCTCAGAAAGTAGAAAACAACATTAGTGTGTCTGATGAAATTTGTGCATATCACGGAAGACAGATAATTGTGTAATGAGTTTGGGTGATGTAATGCACTATTCAATGTAAAAAAGTGTTATATTTGCAAAAAATAAAGATGCAGGTCCATCAACAAATCCTTCCACAACACTTATGATCATTGATGTTTTATATTTATATTTGAGTCATTTAGCAGATGCGCTTATCCAGAGAACTTGCAGTATGCCTACTTACATTTTTGTTCTTGTTCATACCAATAAACCGGTGCATGTTTTTATTATTATTGTTTTGTTGTTGGTAACACTGGTCCCTACAGGTCAGGATAACAGGTCATTCCATAGAAAACAATTAAGAGAGATTGTGGCCAAGAAGGCATGGAGAAATAACTTTACAGCAGGCCTATTGACCGATCTAACTTTGTACCATTTGTTATTATAGCAGTGGTCGTATAGATACCATACTAAGCTACTTTCCGATATATTTTTGGATATGACTATACAAACCCACCGAATTCATTAATAAAAATGCCTAATTAAAAACCGAATTAAATTCGTGATTTTCTCCACATCTGGTCACTTCACATTTGAAAAAGATATGCTGCGTTTATGAGCAATATCTGTCCTTACGTATGGTCCCTCTTATTCCTTTGTGTCTTTCCCCGTGTGTGGTATGGGGAAATGGTATGGTCCCCGTATGGTCCCTCTTTAGATTAAATTCTCCATTGCGTCTACTCCAAGGTTTTGTGTCGACTGTTGCCTTCCAGGCAATTCGGTGCCTTTGAGAGAAACCTGCCGCTGCGCGGAAAGCGAGGCACAGTTCAGCAAAAATACGCGAAGATTCTCATTCTAGGCACTTTCAAATAATATCCACAGTAGGCATACGAACCGGCTTTTTTTTCAACATAATTTGCTATTGAATAGGTGACCCGAGCGCCGAGGGGAAAAACGGATGAGCCTGCGAAATGACATGGTCTTCGGAAGGCTATCTAGGCTATATCACTCTTTGGGACAGGGAGCGCAAAGAGAGGTTGGGGAGGGAGGTGAATGGGAGGAGGGGAGGAGTAGTGTATTGCAGCAGTGGAATGGAGAGGGATGATAGGAGAGGTATGTGGATGTGATGGCATCGATTATTTAATGTATTGTTTCCATCCCATGCAAAACCCACGTATGTTTCTTGAACATACTGTATAGGCCTATTATAAGTGTAAAATGGGCAAATCCGAGCCTATAGGCCTATGAAACGGAGCCGTAGCATAACGCTGAGGCGGGTTTGGCAAGCACTATGCTTTTAACTTGAGGATCAGACCCTTTTGTTCAATTTTTGCATAAAATGACATACACTAATCTAACTGCCTGTAGCTCAGGACCTGAAGCAAGGATATGCATATAGAGTAACCATTGCAGTGAAAAAATACCATGCTATTGTTTAAGGAGAGTTCACAACAAAACAAACAACTTTTATCAAGGCAACTGGTTTGATACATTCACCTCTGAAGGTAAATTATGTGCTTACATTCAGTAATCTGGCTCTGATTTGTCATCCTGAGGGTCCCAGAGATAAAATGTAGCACAGTTTTGTTTGATAAAATCCATTTTATATTCAAATGTATGAACTGGGTTCTACAGTTTGAGCCCGTGCATGTATTTTTCTATTGTAGTATCTTTTACCAGATCTAATGTGTTATATTCTCCTATACTAATTTCACATTTCCACAAACTTCAAAGTGTTTCCTTTCAAATGGTAGCAATAATATGCATTTCCTTGCATCAGGTCCTGAGCTACAGGCAGTTATATTTGGGTATGTCATTTTATGCAAAAATTGAATAAAAGGGTCTGATCCTTAAGGGATTATAGCTTTCACCTGGATTCACCTGGTCAGTCTATGTCATGAAAAATGCATGGAAATGTTTTATAAACTCAGTGAATATGTGTGTTGAATGTGATCAGGTAGGTGTGTCTTGTCTGTTTAATTAACAAAATAACAAACTATTGATTTCATGTAGATGGCGCATGGCAGCACCTGTAACATAAGCCTAATTAAACTCAAAATATGCTATTCTCTTCTTTTGAAAATGCATTTTATTAGTCGATTAACGCTTCTTAGGACATGCCTAAACAAATGAATAATGGATTTATTCAAATAAACACCCACCCACATCTGCACACCACTACTACCACTTGTCCCCGGCATGCCGGCATGTACAGAGAGGTGTAAAAGTTGTATGCAGGCAAGAATGTGGTAAAAGTGGGCCTGTTGGTAAGGGGGTCATTATATAAATATAAATATAAATTATATATGAAAGCCATATAAGTGGCATAGTATGGCTACATCATTCAGAATATTGGCATTTACTTGGTAATTCTTGAACTTGAGACAATCGCCATTACCATGACAACAAGAAATTGCATTCTTTGGATAAGACAGAGATGACATTTTTGCCTACGCCAAGCAGTTTATATGAGGTCAGTGGATTGATCACACAAAAGTATAAGGTGGAAAGCAAGTCCAAGGTGGACAGAATGAATAGAATGGGTTAGGCACGATATGAGAGGGGGAGACTATGGGCATGGCCAAAAGGAGACCTAGAGGGTCAGGCGGGGGAAAACAGAGATGGCGGTAAAGAGAGAGCAGAGGGACATTCAGGGAGAGTGGAAGGAAAGACAGAAGGAAAAGGAGAGAGAAGATGGAGAGAGAAATGGAAAGGCATGTTTCAAGGAGAAAGAGTAGGAGGGGAAGAGAAGACAGAAAGAGGAACGAAGAAGAAGAGTAAGAGTTGAGAATGGATAATGAAAGGATTGAGAGAGCAAAAAAGGAAATAGAAGAATGAAGGAGGTAGAGGAGATTTGGAAGTTGAAGACGGACAGAGAAGAAGAGATGACAGAGAAATGGAGAAAGAAAAGAGAGAAAGAGTGGAAGGATATGGTCAGAAATAAGGGATGAACTTCAAGACCATGCATGAGTGTAGATGCACCCGATATGAGATCCAGGAAGAGAAATGGTGGTTGGAGGATAATGAGGAACAGTTGAAGAAAAAAGTAGTCTGAGATAGGAAAAAAGAAAGCCTATATAGAAAAAGAGAGGGCTGAGATATTTAAAGAGAGGGCTGAGGTATAAAAAGAGAGGGCTGAGTGTCACGTTCTGACCTTTATTTCCTTTGTTTTGTATTTATTTAGTATGGTCAGGGCGTGAGTTGGGGTGGGCAGTCTATGTTTGTTTTTCTATGATTTGGGGATTTGTATGTTTCGGCCTAGTATGGTTCTCAATCAGAGAAAGGTGTCATTAGTTGTCTCTTCAGATGAAGAGAAGGACAACCGTGACACTGAGAGAAAAAGAGAGGGCTGAGATATAAAAAGAGACGGCTGAGATATAAAAAGAGACGGCTGAGAGAAAAAGAGAGGGCTGAGATAGTAAGAGAGCGCTGAGATAATAAAAGAGGGGGCTGAGATAGAAAAAGAGAGGGCTGAGAGAAAAAAAGAGGGCTGAGATAGTAAGAGAGTGCTGAGATAATAAAAGAGGGGGCTGAGATAGAAAAAGATAATATTAAATGGGAGGCAACAGAGGGAAATAAGAAAGAACAAAGAAATGATGGAGAGAGATAATGACAAAATCGAGATTGAAATAATTGGAAGCCATTGAAAGAGGGAAGACAACAATGGAAAGGAAGATTTTAAATGAGATACAGGACCTAGTGAGGAACAAGAAGGATGGGAAATGCCAAATATTTGGGTACGGCAAATAAAAATGTGATTCATATAATAATATTTTTCTTCACATTTTCAAATAGTACATTTATGTTTTCCAACGGTGCTATATATGTGGGTGAGGTTTTTTCTCGCCTGAGCAGCCTCGTTTCACTGCCCCCCAAAAAATGTGACCATCTAGTGTTAAGCGAAATAACAACACAGGCTAGTCAAATAATTAACATCCAATCACATGAACCGTTACTCTCTCACAGGAAACCTTCACTCTTGAGCAGACATTTAGAAACGAAACATGACAATTAGAAAAATAAACCACAGGAGTTTTTTGAGTAAGAATAAAGATGACTTTCGAGGAGTAAGACATGTATAAAAGCAACAGATACCATTAATAAGAAGGGGCTAGAAGCATCTTATATGGTGAGCTACCGAGTGGCTAGGACAGGCAAGACCCATACTATTGTGGAGGACTTCATTCTTCCTGCTGCTGCAGATATGGCTGGGACAATGCTGGGAGAAAAGGCCAAACAAACTATACAGACAATTACTTTATCAAACGACACTGTTTCACGACGCATCAGTGACATGGTATGAGATGTTTTGAAACAATTACTGCTTCGCATACAAGCCAGTGAATTATATGCGTTACAGCAAACCACTGGAAACGAGGAAAACATGAGAAACAATTTTTAAAGTACTGGACAGCTTTATGACATCAAATGAACTTTGGTGGTCAAGATGTGTTGATATCTGTACTGATGGCGCAAAAGCCATGACAGGGAGACATAGTGGAGTGGTAACGCGCGTGCAAGTAGCAGCATCCACCGAGAGTCTCTTGTTACCAAGGGAATGCCTGACAGCTTGAAATACATTTTGGACACTACAGTGAAAGTGGTTAACTTTGTTTAAGCAAGGACCCTGAACTCTGGTGTATTTTGCAATAATATGGGCAGCGACTAGGGTTGCAAAGGGTCGGAAATTTTCCATGGAAAGTTAGGCCCTGGAATTCTGGGAATTTTGCTTAAATTCATCAAAAAAAGTTAGCTTATAACAGTGAACCTTTTATGTGGGATACACATGAGGCAATTCTAGGTATTGTGGCATATTTTGGTTAAAATATCCCCAATTCAATGGAATTGCAACCCTCTGTATGCACAGTGCATTCTTCCATCACATGGCGCAGTGCACTCTTCCATCACATGTACAGCTGATTCTCAAGATCTTGCACACGAATGAGATGCTATTGACCCCCACTTCTACACTACCTGAAGAGAGCCTCATGGAAATTGCAACAAGCAGTTCTGTGAAAATTTAATTTAATCAGAAGCCACTGACAGATTTCTGGATAGGGCTGCGCTCAGAGTTTCTTGCTTTGGAAAATTGACACTGATGCCCTTTGCAACCACGTGCCTATGTGAGAATGAATTCTCGGCCCTCACTAGCATGAAAGCTAAATACAGGCACAGACTGTGTGTGGAAAATGATTTAAGACAGACTCTCTCCAATACAACCCAACATTGCAGAGTTATGTACATCCTTTCAAGCACACCCTTCTCATTAACCTGTGGTGAGTTATTCACAATTTTGATGAACATATAAGTTTTATATGTAAAATGGCTAAATAAAGATTATTTAGATTATTGATTGTTATTATTTGTGCCCTGGTCCTATAAGAGCTCTTTGTCACTTCCCATGAGCCGGGTTGTGACAAAAACTCACCTCATTGTTGTGTTGAATAAATATACTGTATAGTGTGTGTGTGGCAGGCTTACAATGATGGCAACAAACTACTTTTCAGTGCGCTGCCCCTGGTGCTAGAGGGGGTACGGAGCTGGAGGATGAATGTTTTGAAGGGGTAAGGGACTATAAGAAGTTTGGGAACTACTGCCCTAGAGCACACAAAAAACTATACATACCTCGGCTTAAACATCTGCGCCACAGGTAACTTCCACAAAGCTGTGAACGTGCTGAGAGACGAGGCAAGAAGGGCCTTCTATGCAATCAAAAGGAACATAAAATTCAACATATCAATTATGTTGTCTGGTTAAAAATACTTGAATCAGTTAGAGAACCCATTGCCCTTTATGGTTGTGAGGTCTGGGGTCCGCTCACCAACCAAGAATTCACAAAATCGGACAAACATCAAATTTAGACTATGCATGCAGAATTCTGTAACAATTTCCTCTGTGTACAACGTACAACACTAAATAATGCATGCAGAGCAGAATTAGGCCACTACAACCACCTAAAAGGAAGCGATTCCCAAACCTTCATAACAAAGCCATCACCTACAGAGAGATGACCCTGGAGAAGAGTCCCCCAAACAAGCTGGTCCCGGGGCTCTGTTCATAAACAGACCTTAAGGACAGCAACACAATTAGACCCAACCAAATCGTGAGAAAACATAAAGATTATTACTTGACACATTAACAAAAAAACATAGCAAACTAGAATGCTTTTTGACCCTAAACAGAGAGGACACCGTGGCAGAATACCTGACCACCGTGACTGACCCAAACTTAAGGAAAGAATTGAATATGTGACTCAGTGAGCATAGCCTTGCTAAGGAGAACGGCCGCTGTAGGCAGATCTGGCTCTCAAGAGGAGACACAGGCTATGTGCACACTGCCCACAAAATGAGGTAGAAACTGAGCTGCACTTAATAACTTACTGTCAAATGTATGACCATATTAAAGACACATACAGTTGAAGTCGGAAGTTTACATACACTTAGGTTTTAGTCATTAAAACTCATTTTTCAACCACTCCACAAATTTCTTGTGAACAAACTATCGTTTTGGCAAGTCAGTTAGGACATCAACTTTGTGCATGACACAAGGAATTTTTCCAACAATTGTTTACAGACAGATTATTTCACTTATAATTCACTGTATCACAATTCCAGTTTACATAAACTAAGTTGACTGTGCCTTTAAACAGCTTGGAAAATTCCAGAAAATGATGTCATGGCGTTAGAAGCTTCTGATAGGCTAATTGACATAATTTGAGTCAATTGGAGGTGTACCTGTGGATGTATTTCAAGATCTACCTTCAAACTCAGTGCCTCTTTGCTTGACATCATGGGAAAATCTAATGAAATCAGCCTCTGAATTTTTTTGTGTAGAACTCCACAAGTCTGGTTCATCCTTGGGAGCAATTTCCAAACGCCTGAAGGTACCATGTTCATCTATACAAACAATAGTATGCAAGTATAAACACCATGGGACCATGCAGCCGTCATACCGCTCAGGAAGGAGACGCGTTCTGTCTCCTAGAGATGAACGTACTTTGGTGCGAAAAGTGCAAATCAATCCCAGAACAGCAGCAAAGGACCTTGTGAAGATGCTGGAGGAAACAGGTACAAAAGTATCTATATCCATAGTAAAATGAGTCCTATATCGACATAACCTGAAAGGCCGCTCAGCAAGGAAGAAGCCACTGCTCCAAAACCGCCATAAAAAAGCCAGACTACGGTTTGCAACTACACATGGGGACCAAGATCGTACTTTTTGGAGAAATGTCCTCTGGTCCCATGGTGTTTATACTCATGTACTATTGTAGCTATGTTATCAGAAAAATACAACTCCAAGCTAGAGGTATCAGAACACTTTAGAAAGGTAGTTCTAACCTTAAATATGACTGGGAGAAGTGTCAAGAATAAGAAAGCAATATATTCCATGGTACACTAGAACACAGCAAAACATGAACAACAACAGTCTAAACATAGCTGAGGGCAATTGAGCAAAATGTCCACTAGATGACAGCAAATGGACCTTTAGTAGTGCTTCCCTTCCTCCTCTTTCTATTAGTGTATGTAAACGTCTTAAATATGACTGAGAGTGTGTGGAATTGTGATACAATGAGTGAAATACTCTGTAAACAATTGTTGGAAAAATGACTTATGGCATGCACAAAGTAAATGTCCTAACCGACTTGCCAAAACTATAGTTTGTTAACAAGGAATTTGTGGAGTGGTTGAAAAACAAGTTTTAATGACTCCAAAAACTTGATTTGATCAAATAAAAAATAATACAGATAATAACATCCACCGCTTTCATGAATGGCTTTCAATGTGTTGTAGAATGAGCCAATGGAGCCGTCAGTCTTACCTTCTGACCTGCATAGGACTAGATGTCCTCAGTAGAAGTGACACACTGTAACTGTACGGTCTGTGTACATAATGACAAAACACTACCTGGCGTCTCAAGCAGCTGTTCGAAGGGCTGGCTCATTATCATGGTGGAGCCCAGGTGGATTTGACACTCATAATTATTTCCCTTCTCCAAGGGGAGGATCACAGACAGGGTAACAGACAGTGGCATGTTGGGGTGAAGAGGATGAATGGTGTGTCCGTCTTGTAGCAAGGATAAGACAAACGGATAATCCCAGGAAACATTCACAGCACACATGATTTGGGTCTTATTCTCATGGAATTTGGATCAGACATACAGAATGACACGCGCACACACACACAAACACACATTTGTATCATAACATGGTCTGGTATAGGAATTTTAAAATGGCAATTAGTGGACAACATGGCAAAAGCATAGAAATTGTATCATTACCATGTATCAACAGCTTAACACCTTAACACCGCCTTTTAAGAAAGTTTACACTCATACTTTCCACTGCTATCCTCCCACTGGACATTCTTCAGAAGTACAGATCTGTTTGGTGAGTTGCGGTCACTGTCCAGTACATCCACACGATCCTTGTACGGTGACTCTGGGTCACCGTACAAGGATCTCTGGCCTGACCCAGAGTCACCGTACAAGGATTGTGTGGATTTTCTGGACAGTGACCGCAACTCAAACAGATCTGTACGTCTTGTCATTTGGGTCAAACTTGTAATTTTATGCCAGTAGAGAATGGGACTCGCTAGTCTGGAATGTGAATGAAGTAACAGTTCAATGTGATATTCTGAGCCAGTTTTACAATCTCATCAGGTCTCAGGATCAGGTCTCTGGATAATTTTATGAGTCTATAGGTATAATGTCCTGTATCTATTGTATGGTTAAGCTACGTAATCTAGAGAACTTTATACGAAACACACCACCTGTTTTTAACAGAATTAAAACTTTTTTTTGTCTGTGAATAATTAATCCCTTTCAATTTAACTTTGGCATATGAGTAGTGCAAGTGATTTGACAAAGTTGGCTTTTTCTATTCAAACTTTGGAAGCCTTGAACTTTCCAGCTGAAATACTACATTTAATAAAAACATGATATAATTATCCTAAAGCAGAAATATACGCAAATAATACATCTGATGAAATGTCTTTAGAAAGGGGAATGAGACTGGGATGTCCTCTCTCCCCTCTCCTGTTTGCACTGGCATTTGAACCTCTTACAGAAAGCATTAGACAGGACTCCTACTCTACAGCAATCCTTTAAGTGGACCACAAAAACATAATAAACACTTAGGATGCTTAAAGAGCAACAACAAATATTTAAAAAGGTAACTTTATCCCATTACTCAACAATATGAAAGCTGATCAAATTAAAATGGAGCAATCTACCCATAAATCTTACAGGTAGAATAAACCTATTTAGAATGGCATGGCTACCAAAATTTGTATATTTGTTTTTGGTAATACCAATTACCCCACCGAAGACACTCTTTAAAAAAGTATACTTGGCAATTACAGACTTATTATAGGCAAATACAACTCATAGAATAAATAGGAAAGTTTTACATGTCCTTAAGTCTGAGGGTTGTTTTAGCCTTCCAGACTTGGAATTGTATCAACTCGCCTTTACTTGTGACATAGTTAAATACACTAAAGAGGAACAATGGGTACATATTGAAGATGCACGTGTTCATCCCCAGAATCCTTTCACGTGTCTGTTTTGAAAGGATGAATCTAAGAACATGAACAACTTCATAGCTACGAACACCATGACAATATGGAAGAAAATGAAGCGTATTCTACAAGAACCAATAACACACCTCTATGTAACAATCTTTGGATAGCTTTTCAGAATTCACCAATAAATTGGCACACATGGAAAATTAAAGGCATAGAAACTGTACATTTGTAATATGGAATACAATGATTTCCATGACAGAATTAAAAAGCAATTTTGGACTGACCAATGTAGATATTTTCAAATACATGCAATTTAAGTCTTATATAAATGACATTTCGAGAGCAATGTTGAGGGAATTTTATTTGAGTCGGAAAAGGATACTCATATAATAGGTAAGATATACAAAACCTTGCAGAAAGCCTATATAACTGACAATCTCTTAGAAAAAAATATAAATTATTAGAACCAAGCCCTAAAAATAACTGATATTGGCACAAGATGAAGGCAGTGTTGGAACATAACTAACATTAAATTACAGTAAACAAAAATGAATGCTTATTCCAGTATAAACTAATGTACGTGAAAAGAAAAAAATCATAAATTCGATAGCACACTGGCAGAGTCATGTCTTAAGTGTAAAACTAACAGAGACTCAATGATTCACGGCTTGTGGGAGTGCTATAAAGTCCAAAAGTTTTGGGCGGAATTAGTTGGTTCGCTATCAGAAGGTTTACAATATAAATGTACTTTTAATACGTCTATACGCATATTTCAAGACATGGCATATGAGAGTGCTCGGTGAGATACCCAATGAGTTGGACTGTACTTTTCTCGTCAATCATTTTGAATAAACATTTGCTTAAAAATTGGAAATCAAATGAGCCTCCATCGTTAAGACAGTGGATGAATAAAACACAGTATTTAAATATTGAAAAAATATGGGCTACATAGAGAAACATAACACTGCAATTCGTGAGCCTATGCAACATTAACCAATAAAAAACAGTACCGTAGCAATGAGGTTTGTTCAGTAAGCTATAGGCCCAATACATTATCATCATATATTGGCTTTGTTTGAATTGCCTTGCCAATGTATTGTTGTTCATGACATTTTTAATTTGAGGTAGGCTATATGATGATCACACCGGTAATAGTTCCGTTGTTGTATTACTTGTGAGGCACAGCTGAGTGAGCATACATTTAAATCATTTCTTTGCATTTTTATTTTACTGGGCTGATGGTGCTTGCATCTGATGGTCAGTCTCAGAGGACGGAAGAGAAGAGAATGAGGGTCCGCCTCTCAACATTCCTTCTCTCCCTTTCCTCCATTGACAAAATGGGACACCATCTTCCAGCTGATTCGGAAAATCGAGTCGCACCGTATTATTTCTTCCTCATGCACAAATTCATGTTGTTACTCCCATGAACTGAGAAAGTGAAACATTTAGAAATGACCCAAGCCACTAATAATAACAACAACGCAAGCCTATAGATACACTTTCCTACTCATTCATTACAGCTGCACTGCTTGTTGTAGAGATAAGTGGAACAGTGGAGGCTTCTCAGAGGAGGAAGGAGAGGACCATCCTCAGTGAATTTCATAAAAATAAAAATTGTAAGTTAACCTTTTTAGATAAAACTATACTAAATATAATCACGTCACCAAATAAGTGATTAAAACTCACTATTTTGCAAAGAAGGTCTACAGTAGCCTTAACAGAACTCTGTAGGGTAGCACCATGGTGTAGCCAGAGGTCAGCTAGCTTCCATCCTCCTCTTGGAACATTGACTTCAATACAAAATCTAGGAAGCTCATGGTTCTCACCCCCTTCC
Source organism: Oncorhynchus tshawytscha (assembly GCF_018296145.1). NCBI lineage: Eukaryota > Metazoa > Chordata > Actinopteri > Salmoniformes > Salmonidae > Oncorhynchus > Oncorhynchus tshawytscha. Next base: position 21,629,726 of record NC_056431.1, read on the forward strand.
ATAGACTTACACAGTAATTATGACAACTTCCGGAGGATGTGCTTCAGCCTATCTGAGCTTTTGCAGCATGAACTGACATGTTGTCCACCCAATCAAAGGATCAGAGAATTAATATAGTATTGAAAGCACAAGCTGCAGCTAGCTAGCACTGCAATGCATAAAATGTGGTGAGTAGTTGACTCAAAAAGAAAGACAATAGTTGAACAGTTTTGAAAAAATGTATTTTTTTCAAAAAAAATGTCAAAAATTCACTTTGTTTCACTAACTTAGCTAAAAAAAACAGCTAGCTAGTTTAGCCTACTGAAACACCCTGCTCAAACAGAGGTAATGCTATGACTTTCCAACTCAACACTGAAACTCTTCCAAGTCAAGGTAAGCTTTTGGTATTATCAATTTAATGCCACCGGTGTAACTGCTTACTGACTGTACACTGTAACGTTACTGCATGATTCTAGCGGGTTTATTAACACATTAGTTATATTAGCTATGCTGCCTATGACATTACTTTAGCTAATATGGTGACAACGATGTAGGCTGTTTGTAGAGGTTTGGCTTGGACAGGTTCTCTCACCTGGTCACATACAGCTGATTTGTTGTGCATTGAAGTCCACAAGCGAAGGGAATAGAAGGACTACAATGTGGCTGTTATGAGAGTGAACTCTGTTTATGCCTGATCAGGGATGTATTCATTCCGTGGATTCTGTTGAAAAACATTTCTTCTTATGGCTTGGGGGCAGTATTTTTACATCTGGATGAAAAGCGTTCCCAAAGTAAACTGCCTGTTTCTCAGGCCCAGGATATGCATATAATAGATGTAGTAGATTTGGATAGAAAGCACTCTAAAGTTTCCAAAACTGTTAAAATAATGTGAGTATAACAGAACCTATATGGCAGGCCTTCTGATATAGTCATGGTTTTGAATGTTTTGAAATCTCACAGTATCAACTTTGCTGTAGCTTTCTTTTATGCCTGCTACGTTACTGCCGACACAGTAATTTGAGCCATCCGATTGGCCACTGGTAGGCCTATTGGGCACTTGATTTGCTCTCTGGGCCCGCTGGGAAGGCAGAGTTTGTACCTTCACAGCCCGAGACGAATAAAACCAAATAGAAACCAGGCTTTATAGTTGGGTTTTTTACAGAAATGTTTGGCGATCGATTAGGAATGCCTTGGAGATTGACCAGTTGATCGCGATCGACCGGTTGGTGACCACTGGTATAGAGTCTTACAAGCACTGGAAATTGAATTAGTGGGAACACGTCGGTCTGAGCACGTGTGATGTCCTCGATGTTTGTGTGTGTCTGTCTATTGTATTGTTCATTTGGGTTTGAAAAATGTAACATTTATCTTTCAAAAAAAAAGGAGTCGTGCAACAATTGAAATCCTGTCAAGTGTAGCACATGACAATAAACATACATTGTCTTTCTTACAAATCACACAAGTGTAGTTCATCAAAACACCTAAGTTACACGTTACACTATAACTTGCTGTGGAAAAAAGCCAACACATTATTTGGAAACCTGAGAGGTGGTGTTATAGGTTGTGAGACTTCTGAGTCATTTGGTTGTTGCAGATGGAAATTGTTTCGTTGAATGTGTCAAACTGCAATAAAACAATTCTGAACTTCAACATGCATGATATTTACTACTGAAAGTTTGAGGGAGTAGGAAGGGGTAGAGGAATCTGTGTTGTTGACAGTGCTCCAATATGTATAAAATTCCTTAAACAACGTTCTTGTGTTAGATTTGGTATAAATCACTTTTAAAAACAGTTTTAGCTGTTGACAGACTTGACATAAGAGAAACATTCACTATATATACAAAAATATGTGGACAACACTTCAAATTAGTCGATTTGGCTATTTCAGCCACACCCGTTGCTGACAGGTGTATAAAATCGAGTACACAGCCATGCAATCTACATAGACAAACATTGGCAGAAGAATGGCCTTACTGAAGAGCTTAGTGACTTTCAACTTGACACCGTCATAGGATGCCACCTTTCCAACAGTTTAGTTAGTCAAATTTCTGCCCTTTTACTAGGATTAAATGTCAGTAATTGTGAAAAACTGATTTTAAATGTATTTGGCTAAGGTGCATGTAAACTTCCGACTTCAATTGTATGTCATAAGCTAACAGTAAAATATACCAATTTAAAACATTGAAGGAAATTGTGAATATGGCTGATAATTGAACAAAATATATTGAGTGTCAGTGTTGTCAGTATACAACATCTAGCAAGCTCATAGCTTGTTCCCACTGGCTGCCAGTGTCAAGATGATGATGTAGCTGCCTCCAACATACAGTAGATCAAATAGTTATCCAATCAACACATGCTGCATTCTAACTTTTAATGAGACTGTATGATCTGTAATCCTAATTCTGTCTATCTTTTTCTGTTTCTAACATTTAACAAATGTTAAATGTTATGAAAGATAAAATACTAATATCTTGATTACATAGCTATTCAACCCATGTGTCGATAAATGTTAGAATCACCTTTGGTAGTGATTACAGCTGTGAGTCTAATTGGGTAAGTCTTTAAGAGCTTTGCACACCTGGATTGTACAATATTTGCAATTTTTTTAAATGTTATTCTTAAAGATCTATCAAGTTGGGTGTTGATCATTGCTAGCCAGTCATTTTCAAGTCTTGCCATAGATTTTCATGTCCATTTAAGTCAAAACTTTAACTAGGCTACTCAGAAACATTTAATATCGTCTTGGTAAGCAACTCCAGTGCATTCGGAAAGTATTCAGACTCCTTGATATTTTCCACATTTTGTTACGTCACAGCCTTATTCTAAAATGGATTAAAAAAAGAAATGTACTCATCAGTCTACACACAATACCCCATAATGACAGTGAACAAAAGTTTTTTTTTGCAAATGTATTTAAAAATTTACATAAGTATTCAAACCCGTTGCTATGAGACTCGAAATTGAGCTCAGGTGCATCCTGTTTCCATTGATCATCCTTGAGATGTTTCTACAACTTGATTGGACTCCACCTGTGGTAAATTCAATTGATTGGACATGATTTGGAAAGGCACACACCTGTCCATATAAAGTCCCACAGTTGATGGTGCATGTCAGAGCAAAAACCAAGCCATGAGGTCAAAATAATTGTCCGTAGAGCTCCAAGACAGGACTGTTTCGAGCCACAGATCTGGGGAAGGGTACCAAAACATGTCTGCAGCATTGAAGGTCCCCAAGAACACAGTGGCCTCCATCATTATTAAATTGAAGGAGTTTGGACCCACCAAGACTTCTCCTAGAGCTGGCCACCCGGCCAAACCGAGCAATCGGGGGAGAAGGGCCTTGGTCAGGGATGTGACCAAGAACCTGATGGTCACTCTGTCAGAGTTCCAGAGTTCCTCTGTGGAGATGGGAGAACCTTCCAGAAGGAAGAATCTCTGCAGCTCTCCACCAATCAGGCCTTTATGGTAGAGTGGCAAGACAAAAGCCACTTCTCAGTAAAAGACACATGACAGCCCGCTTGGAGTTTGCCTAAAGGACTCTCAGACCATGAGAAACAAGATTCTGTGGTCTGATGAAACCAAGATTGAACTCTTTGGCCTGAATGCCAAGCGTCACGTCTGGAGGAAACCTGGCACCATCCCTAAGGTGAAGCATGGTGCTCGCAGCATCATTCTGTGGGGAAGTTTTCCAGCGGCAGGGACTGGGAGACTAGTCAGGATCAAGGGTAAGATGAATGGAACAAAGTACAGATAGATCCTTGATGAAAACCTGCTCCAGATTGCTCAGGACCTCAGACTGGGTCGAAGGTTCACCTTCCAACAAGACAATGACCCTAATCACACAGCCAAGACAATGACCCTAATCACACAGCCAAGATAATGCAGGAGTGGCTTCGGGACAAGTCTCTGAATGACCTTGAGTTGCCCAGCCAGAGCCCGGACTTGAACCCGAACAAACTTCTCTGGAGAGACCTGAAAATAGCTGAGCAGTGACGCTCCCCGTCCAACCTGACAGAGCTTGAGAGGGTCTGCAGAGAAGAATGGGAGAAACTCCCCAAGCTTGTAGCTTCATACCCTAGAAGACTCAAGGCTGTAATCGCTGCCAAATCATTGCCAAAGGTGCTCAACAAAGTACTGAGTAAAGGGTCTGAATTCTTATGTAAATGCAATATTCAGTTGTTTTTTTAATACATTTGCACAAAAAAAACTTTTCACTTTCACCAATCCAAAATTAAATCTAGAATCGGCTTCCTATGTCGCAACAAAGCATCCTTCACTCATGCTGCCAAACATACCCTCGTAAAACTGACCATCCTACCGATCCTCGACTTCGGCAATGTCATCTATAAAATAGCCTCCAACACCCTACTCAACCAATTGGATGCAGTCCATCACAGTGCCATCCGTTTTGTCACCAAAGCCCCATATACTACCCACCACTGCGACCTGTACGCTTGTAGGTTGGCCCTCGCTTCATACTCGTCGCCAAACACACTGGCTACAGGTCATCTACAAGTCTCTGCTAGGTAAAGCCCCACCTTATCTCAGCTCACTGGTCACCATAGCAGCACCCACTCGTAGCACGCGCTCCAGCAGGTATATCTCACTGGTCACACCCAAAGCCAATTCCTCCTTTGGTCACCTTTCCTTCCAGTTCTCTGTTGTTAATGACTGGAATGAACTGCAAAAATCACTGAAGCTGGAGACTCACATCTCCCTCACTTGCTTTAAGCACCAGCTGTCAGAGCAGCTTACAGATCACTGCACCTGTACATAGATGGGCTGTTTACAGATGGGCTATCTACCTCACCCCCATACTGTATTTATTTATTTATCTTGCTCCTTTGCGCCCCAGTATCACTACTTGCACGTTCATCTTCTGCACATCTACCATTTCAGTGTTTAATTGCTATATTGTAATTACTTCGCCACCATGGCCTATTTATTACCTTAACTCCCTTATCTTACCTCATTTGCACTCACTGTATATAGACTTTTGTTTAATTTTTTTCTACTGTATTATTTACTGTATGTTTTGTTTATTCCATGCGTAACTCTGTGTTGTTTTATGTGTCGAATTGCTATGCTTTATCTTGGCCAGGTCACAGTTGCAAATGAGAACTTGTTCTCAACTAGCCTACCTGGTTAAATAAAGGTGAAATCAAATAAAAACGTTCTGAATGCACTGTATATCTGGCATTGTCAGTCTTACTATCTCCTGTCTTATTTGCTTAGAACAAGAAGGGCTGTGAGCAGAGTCAGAAGCACGGTGATGGGGACCAGGAGGATGGCCACGAACAGGAAAACTGGTTCAGGAAGCCCCTTCTCTACTGCTGAAAAACACAAGAGGAACAGACATAGGGGTGGCGTCAGTCATTGAGTGGTATTGCAGATACGGAGAGAGAGCTACATTTCATTGCTATGCACCGACCCAAATTGCTGTATACTGTATGATAAACCTGGATATAAGTCGACTTGGCAGTCTTCAGTAGATGTGACACACTGTAACTGTAAGGTCTGTGTACGTAATGAGAAAACACTACCTGGCATCTCAAGCGGCTGTTCGAAGGGCTGGCTCATTATCATAGTGGAGCCCAGGTGGATTTGACACTCATAATTCTTTCCCTTCTCCAAGGGGAGGATCACAGACAGGGTAACAGACAGTGACATGCTGGGGTGAAGAGGATCAATGGTCTTTTGGAATACTTTAGATCCGTCTTGTAGCAAGGATAAGAAAAACCCATCATCCCGGGAAACATTCACAGCACACATGAGTTGGGTCTTATTCTCAGGGTCAAGCCCAAATAACATTGAATCTGTTTTAGACATACAGAAAGACACACACATTTGTATCATAACATGGTCTGGTATAGGAAATGAAAAGCGGCAATTAGTGGACAACATGACAAAAGCATAGAAATTGTATCATTACCATGTATCAACAGCTTAACGCCGCTCCCTTTCGTCCTCTTATCTTGTTTGGCGGCCTTATAAGACAGTTTACACTCATACTTTCCACTGCTATCCTCCCACTGGACATTCTTCAGAAGTACAGATCTGTTCGGTGAGTTGCGGTCACTGTCCAGAACCTCCACACGACCCTTGTACGGTGACTCTGGGTCAGGCCACAGTCTTGTCATTTGGGTCAAACTTGTAATTTTATGCCAGTAGAGAATGGGATTCTTTGCCACCTGCTGGTCTGGAGTGTGGATGAACTGGCAGTCCATTGAGGCATTCTGAGCCAGTTTATACACAACCTCATGAGGTTTCTGGGTAACTGTCTGGGCCCAGGCTCCTGAGAAAGAAAGTGTATATGGAGGCTCTATGATGAGTCTGAAATTATTGGAAGCCTTGATAAAGATGAGCAAAAAAGAATAAATGTTCATACAAATATTGAGATTTATTGTATGCTCCAAAAAAATGGGAAATTATATTATGTCATGCTAATACAATTTCTCAGAGAAAAATATTTTATTTAACTTCTTATGGCTGCAGGGGCAGTATTGAGAAGCTTGGATGAAAGGTGCACAGAGGTGCCCATATTCAATGGCCTGCTCCACAGTCATAGTTGCTAATATTTTAATATTAATATTAGTATTGGATAGAAAACACTCTGAAGTTTCTAAAATTGTTTGAATTATGTCTGTGAGTATAACAGAACTCATATAGCAGGCAAAAACCTGAAATTCCACTTATTGTTAGTTTTTTTCTGGGAGTGGCAGATTTTCAACCAAGCTCTCATTGAAATTACAGCGAGATATGGATGAGTTTTCACTTCCTACGCCTTCCACTAGATGTCAATAGAACTTTGTCTGATGACTAATGTGAAGGGGGGTCGAATGAGACAGGAAATAGTCACCACTGACACGAGTTGACCATGCATTCACTATGCGCGTTCACAGGGGAAGGACCTGCGTTCCACCGGTCATCTGAAGTCATTCTAATTCTCCGGTTGGAACGTTATTCAAGATATATGTAAACAACATTCTAAAGATTGATTCAGTACATCGTTTGACATGTTTCTACTGACTGTTATGGAACTTTTGGACATTTCGTCACGTTATTGTGGACGCGCTATGTGACTTTGGAATTGTTTACCAAACGCGCTAACCAAAGAAGCTAATTGGACAAATAACGGACATTTTCTAACAAATCAAGCATTTATTGTGGACCTGGGACTGCTAGCACTGCATTCTGATGAAGTTCATCAAAGGAAACATTTATCATGTATTTTCTGGTTTCTGTTGACTCCAACATGGCGGCTAATTTTCTTCTGTTCTGAGCGCCGTCTCAGATTATTGCATGTGTTGCTTTTTCCATAAACTTTTTTTGAAATCTGACACAGCGGTTGCATTAAGGAGAGGTATATCTATAATTCCATGTGTATAACTTGTATTATCATCTACATTTATGATGAGTATTTCTGTTGAAACGATGTGGCTATGCAAAATCACTTGATGTTTTTGGAACTAGTGAATCTAATAAACCAATGTAAACTCCAGATTTTTTTATATAAATATGAACTTTATCAAACAAAACATGCATGTATTGTGTAACATGAAGTCCTATGAGTGTCATCTGATGAAGATAAAATTAATCACTAACCTTGAATTATCTTTATTTCTGCTTTTTGTGAATGCTATATTTCGCTGGAAAATGGCCGTGCTTATTGTGGTTTAGTGGAGACCTAACATAATCGTTTGTAGTACTTTCGCTGAAAGGCCTATTTGAAATCGGACACTTTGGTGGGATTAACAACAAGATTACCTTTAAAATGATATAAGACACATGTATGTTTTAGGAATTGTAATTATGGGATTTCTGTGGTTTGAATTTGGCGCCCTCTATTTTCACTGGTAGTTGTCATATCGATCCCGGTATTGGGATTGCAGCCATAACAAGTTTTAACAAGTAATAAAAACAATTGAAAAAAAAGTTGTGTAAAATAATTTGTGCGTATAGTGTTTTGCTATAATGCAACATTTCTGTATGGTGCACTCAATGTATTGTAGTTTAGTAGCCAGCCTAGGTTACTGCTCAAATGTTGCTGTAATAGGCCTACATGATACAACTTTGCATGGTGTTTTGTTTTTTAGGTATTCAATATCAAGCTTTAAAAACCAAGAAACCAGACTGCAACATTTTAGTAGTGTCACACCCTGACCTTAGTTATCTTTGTTTTTCTTTATTATTTTGGTTAGGTCAGGGTGTGATTAGGGTGGTATGTGTTTTACCCTGTCTAGGGTTTTTTGTATATCTATGGGGTTTTGGTATGTCTAGGTAAATGTAGGTCTATGGCCTGAATTGGTTCCCAATCAGAGACAGCTGTTTATCATTGTCTCTGATTGGGGATCCTATTTAGGTTGCCATTTTCCATGTTGGTTTTGTGGGCTATTGTCTATGTATAGTTGCCTGTGTCAGCACTAGTGTTTATAGCGTCACGGTTGTTTTGTTAGTTTAAGTATTCGTCATTTAATAAAGAGGAATGTATTCTCATCACGCTGTGCCTTGGTCTCCTCTTTACGACGAACATGACAAGTAGCCTAGCTAGGATTGTGGCATGTGTCTGTAAACTTTCCCTCTGCACGCTGCGCTGTGAATTTACCAATGCATCCGCATCTGGCAGTCATTTCATAAAGTAGATAACTCAACTGTTAACTCACTCATACTCGTTTGTGTGTCCTATTCAGCCTGTGGGCCTTGTGTGTGACACATGTGCGCTAGCCTATTAGCCACCTTTTGACTGACTTCATTGCCCTTACTCGTTTGATTATATTGAGATTCCCAGCCTTAATTACAGTTGTCCGTTTTTGTTCAAAAGATTTGAGTAATTGAAACTGAAACAGTGCATCCCGAACATTTGGAGGCAGCAAACAATGTACCAAGCCAGTTGTGATTTTACAACCTGATAGCAATATTATTTGGACTACCAAGAAATGTATTGGTGAATTATACTGAACAAAAATATAAACGTGACATACAACAATTTCAAAGATTTTACATAGAAATCAGTCAATACATTCATTAGGCCATAATCTATGGATTTCACATGACTGGGAATGCAGATATTCTGAGATTTTGTGACCAACAATCATTTGTTGGTCACATATACCTTTTTCCCATGGATCAGAAAACCAGTCAGTATCTAATGTGACCACCATTTGCATCATGCAGCGTGACACATCTCCTTCGTATAGAGTTTGCGAAGTAGTTAAAGCGCTGTCCAATTCACTTTAAACTGAGATCAATTATGTTTTAAAGTCTGATGTTAATATAGATAACATTTTGGTAAACAAAATCTCTTTCTCTGAGCAATTGTATTACTATAAAATAACAATTTAATACAATACATACAATATACATACAATATAATACATACAATATAATAATTACGCTATTTAGCAGATGCTTTATACAAAGCAACTTACAGTCATTCATGCATACATTTTATGGGTGTTCCCGGGAATCAAACACAATACGCTGGAGTTATAAGCGCCATGCTCTACCAACTGAGCAAAGGACCACTATATACACTGAGTATACCAAACATTAGGAACACCTTCCTAATATTGAGTTGCACGGATGCCATTGATGACGCGGATGCTACCCTACCGGACTGTTTTGCTAGTACAGACAGGAATATGTTCCATGATTCATCCAATGGCATTGAGGAGCATACCACCTCAGTCACCGGCTTCATCAATAAGTGCATTGAGGACGTCGTCCCCACAGTGACCATACGTACATATTCCAACCAGAAGCCATGGATTACAGGCAACATCCGATTCGAGCTAAAGGCTAGAGCTGCCGATTATCAAGGAGCGGGACACTAATCCAGACGCCTACAAGAAATCCCGCTATGCCCTCAGACGAACCATCACACAAGCAAAGATTCGATACAGGATTAAGATTGAATCCTACTACACCGGCGCTAGTTGGATGTGGCAGGGCTTGCAAACTATTACGAACTACAAAGGGAAACCCAGACACGAGCTGCCTAGTGACGCAAGCCTACCAGACGAGCTAAATGCCATCTATGTTCGCTTTGAGGCAAGCAACACTGAAGCATGTATGAGAGCACCAGCTGTTCCAGACAACTGTGTGATCACACTTTCCATAGCCGACGTGAGCAAGACCTTAAAACAGGTCAACATTCACAAGACTGAAGGGGAAGACAGATTACCAGGGTGTGTCCTCAAAGCATGCGCAGACCAACGGTCTTCACCGATATTCTCAACCTCTCCCTGACAGTCTGTAATAGCTACATATTGCAAGCAGACCACCATAGTCCCTGTGCACAAGAATGCAAAGGTAACCTGCCTAAATCACTACTGCCCGTAGCACTCCTTACATTTTTGTATTTTACCAGGTAAGTTGACTGAGAACACATTCTCATTTACAGCAACAACCTGGGGAATAGTTACATGGGAGATGAGCCAATTGTAAACTGGGGATTGTTAGGTGACCATGATGATATGAGGGCCAGATTGACAATTTAAGCCAGGACACCAGGGTTAACACCCCTACCCGTACGAAAAGTGCCATTGGATCTTTAGTGACCACAGAGAGTTAGGAAAACCCTAACCCACAGAAACCCTAGACCCACTCCAATTCGCATACCGCCCCAACAGATTCACAGATGACACAATCTCAATCGCACTCCACACTGCCCTTTCCCACCTGAACAAAAGGAACATGTATGTGAGAATGCTGTTCATTGAATACAGCTCAGCGTTCAACACCATAGTGCCCAAAGCTCATCACGAAGTTAAGGACCCGGGACTAAACACCTCCATCTGCAACTGGATCCTGAACTTCCTTACGGGCCGGCCCCAGGTGGTAAGGGTGGGCACCAACACATCTGCCACGCTGATCCTCACTACCGGGGACCCTCAGGGGTGCGTGTTTAGTCCCCTCCTGTACTCCCTGTTCACTCACGGCCAAGCACGACTCCAACACCATCATTACGTTTTCTGATGACACAACGCTGAGACATCCTAAAAGGAGGAGGTCAGCTACCTGGCAGTGTAGTGCCAAGACAACAACCTCTCCCTCAATGTGAACAAGACAAAGGAGATGATCATGGACTACAAGAAAAGGAGGGCCGAACAGGCCCCCATTAGTATCGACGGGGCTATAGTGGAGCGGGTCGAGAGTTTCAAGTTCTTTGGTGTCCACATCACCAACAAACTATCATGGTCCAAACACACCGAGACAGTCGTGAAGAGGGCACGACAACACCTTTTCCCCTTCAGGAGACTGAAAAGATTTGGCGTGGGTCCCCAGATCTTAAAAACGTTCTACAGCTGCACCATCGAGAGTACATCACCGCCTGGTATGTCAAATGCTTGGCATCCGTAAGGTGCTACAAAGGGTAGTGCGTACGGCCCTCCAGGACCTGGGACCAAGACCATACATCACTGGGACCAAGCTTCCTGCCCTCCAGGACCTATATACTAGGCGGTGTCAGAGGAAAATGCCAAAAATGTCAATCTCCAGTCACCAAGGCTTAGACTTCTCTCTAAGCCAAGCGGTCCAAAAGGCTCCTTAACAGCTTCTATTCCCAAGCCATAAGACTGCCGAACAATTAATCAAATGGCCACCTGGACTATTTACATGAATCCCCCCGCCCTTGTTTTTACACTGCTGCTACTCGCTGTTTATTATCAATGCATAGTCACTTTACCCCTACCTACATGTATGAATTACCTTGACTAACCTGTACCCTTGCGCATTGACTCAGTACCAGTATCCCTTTTATATGGCCTCGTTATTGTTATGTAATCTTATTGTGTTACTTTATTTAATTTTTTACTTTAGTTTATCTAGCAAATATTTTCTTACCTCTATTTCTTGAACTGCATTGTTGGTTAAGGGCTTGTAAGTTAGCATTTCATGTGACAAATAAAATTTGAATTGATTTTAAATTTGGTTTGAATTGTCTCAAGGCTTAAAAATCCTTCTTTAACCTGTTTCCTCCCCTTAATGTACACTGATTGAAGTGGAGTTAACAAGTGACATCAAACAGGGATCATAGCTTTCACCTGGTCAGTATATGTCATGTTCTTAATGTTTTGTATACTCAGTGTATATAGCTCAGTATTTGTATTATTTATTAGATAGTCTTTTTTTTGCTGATCTTTATCAAGGGTGCCAATATTTTCAGATGTGACTGTACCTGAAACGAGCCATGATATTTATTTGTGACAGACTTAACATAGTTTATTCTTAATATACAGTTTGGGGCTATGTGCTTATAATGGTTTAGTAATAATTAAGGAGTCAGAATTATTTAAAACATTAAAAGGTGCAGTCAAAAACATGGTTTCATATACATTTCCACACTATGAAGTAGGAATAATACTGTGAAAATGATGATAATGTCCTTTTAGTGTAAGAGCTGCTTGAAAATGTCTTGGTCAGATGGAGTTTTGGCCTACCTGGTGACATCACCATTCGGTCAATTAGTTAATAGACCAATAAGAAAGAGAGATCCAAACCTCTGCCAATAACAGCTAGGTTTCAGTTCTCCCCTCCTACTCAGTCCACTCCTAGCAAAGTTATTGAAAAATTGCTCTTTGCTAAGAAGTTACTTTTTGAAAAAAATATATAACATTTTGATTGAAAAAAGTCAGTTACTTAATTGTTACCCAGAAATGATTTAATATTGAGGTTAAAAAAAACAGCTGCATTGGACCTTTAATCCATTTTGCCAAAACATTTAAAAGGTGGTAAAAGTTTAAGGAGCTTAAAATATCATACCTGCAGCGATGAGGGCAATACTTAAAATGTTCCACAAATCTCTCTTTGAATTTGAGGTCATCAAAACCTTTGACATCTTCCTTTTTACCACAATAATTACCTGATTAGACTTTAATCAGCACAGACAAAAGTGATAATACAAGCTGTGCTGAAAATGATCATTTCCTGTCTCTGTCTGTATGGTTAAGTTTCGTAATCTATTATAGAGAACGTCATAGGAAACACACCCACTGAAAGAGTTGGGCTGATCTGTGACTCACTGATATCTTTCCAGTCAGAGGATTGAAGGGACATTTCACTCAAAAACAATTTAACCCACTGTTGATACAGTCCCAAAAATATATAGTTTTTGAGTGAAATTGACCTTTAAGGCAACCTCAGAGAGTTACACCTAATTGTGAACTTTGTTTCCAGAGGACACCTGAGATGTAAAAACTAGGTGGCAGTGTGCACCCTTTCAGTTTATCTACCAACTCATAGAAGTAGTAGAAGAAAATTGACCACTTCAAAATGGAAATTGCCTCAGTTGCGCTGCCTGTGCACTCACATACACCACAATGGGACATACACCAACCTGAAACACAATGTATTGGGGCGGACTGTTCTGCCCTCTGCATTTCAGACCATCTTAAAGCTCACTATAGACCTATAAAAACAGGTTAGCCTCTACAAAGTCTTTGTATGTATTTACAGTATGACTATACAGTGTTCTGTTATTTATCTGTCTTTTCCAGTCCTAATTGAATGGGCAATTCATGTATTTACAGTGTGATTGTGTGTTCTGTTTCTCCTGTCTCTGTCCTCCATAGAGGCACAGCCCCCTACTGGTTTAAGTCTCCATTTTCCCATCTTCCCAAAAAGCATGTATGTGAGTTAATCAAAATGACCGGTAATGACTAGTGCTTTCTAACATTTCTACATTTTGCCATACTTTGTCATAATCACTGCAGCTGATAGCATAGCACATACTCAACTTTTACTTGACAATAATCAACGGCATCCATCAATGTCAAATCAAATGTTATTGGTTATATACACATATTGCTTTTCCCAGAATGCTTTTTCCCATGTACCTGTTTCGCACTGTTGTTTTTTGTTTCAAAGAATATCGTAATGTGTGTTTTAGGGAATTCACAAAACACCTTGTCCTGTAAGAGGCTGGTGTTCATTTGCCAACATTTACATTTTTCTATTTCTTCTCCTATTCCAACAGGCAGATCAATGGGTGCATGATCAAATCAAACTTTATTTGTCACATGCACCTGTAACGGTTCTCTTTAGTTGAAGGAGAGTCGGACCAAAATGCGGCGTGTAGATTGCGATCCATGTTTATTAAACTGAAGCAACACAAATCTAAATACAAACACTACAAAACGTAACGAAAACCGAAACAGCCTAATACTGGTGCAACTCAACACAGAACAAGGACATCAGGACACTAAGGACAATCACCCACAAAACACACAAAGAATATGGCTGCCTAAATATGGTTCCCAATCAGAGACAACGATAAACACCTGCCTCTGATTGAGAACCACTTCAGACAGCCATAGACTTAAGTAGAACACCCCACTAAGCTACAATCCCAATACTAACACACCACATTCAAAAACCCATGCCACACCCTGGCCTGACCAAATAAATGAAGATAAACACAAAATACTTCGACCAGGGCGTGACAGCACCGAATACAACAAGTGTAGACCTTACCATGAAATGCTTACTTACAAGCCCTTAACCAACAGTGCAGTTCAAGAAGAGTTAAGAAAATATTTACCAAATAACCTAAAGTAAAAAATTATAAAAAGTAACACAATAACGAGGTTATATACAGGGGTACTGGTACCGAGTCAGTGTGCGGGGGTACAGGTTAGAGGTCATTTCAGGAATCATTTGGTCTTTTCAGTAATCATTTTGTGAAGTGACTATGCGTAGATAATAAATAGCGAGTAGCAGCAGTGTACAAAACAAATGAGGGAGGGGGTCAATGTAATAGTCCAGTGGCTATTTGATTAATTGTTCAAAAGTCTTCTGGCTTGGGGGTAGAAGCTGTTAAGGAGCTTTTTGGTCCAAGACTTAGCGCTCCGGTACTGCTTGCCATGTGGTAGCAGAGAAAACAGTCTTTGACTTGGGTGACTGGAGACTCTGACAATTTTATGGGCTTTCCTCTGACACCGACTATCATATAGGTCCTGGATTGCAGGAAGCTTGGCCCCAGTGATGTACTGGGCTGTACACACTACCCTCTGTAGTGCCTTATGGTCAGATGCCGAGCAGTTGCCCTACCAGGCAGTGATGCAACCGGTCAGGATGCTCTCAAACTTTTTGAGGATCTGGGGACACATGCCAAATCTTTTCAGTCTCTTGAGTAGGAAAAGGTTTTGTCGTGCCCTCTTCACGACTGTCTTGGTGTGTTTGGACCATGATAGATCATTGGTGATGTGGACACCAAGGAACTTGAAACTCTCGACCCGCTCCACTACAGCCCTGTTGATGTTAACGGGGGTCTGTTCGGCCCACCTTGTTCTGTAGTCCACGTTCAGCTTCTTTGTCTTGCTCACATTGAGGGAGATGTTTGGGGTTTTAGGCTGGGTTTCTGTACAGCACTTTGTGACATCAGCTGATGTAAGAAGGGCTTTATAAATACATTTGATTGTTGTACTGGCACCACATTGCCATTACAAACAAAATAGCACAATTGATTACAGGCATGTAAAACGTCATCCGTACTCTTCAGCGCCATTTCAAAGATTTATCATAGATATCATGCCCACACTGCAAGCATCCACTTTATCTATGAGAGTGTGAGATCAGTAAATTGTCGATGCATGAATTAAGTGTTCCTATTTGAAAATTATGTGTAATCATGCTTACCTCCAAGTGTTTATTCAAGTTGGATAATCTTTGGATGCCGACAGCAGATGTACCATTGGAAGAGATAGCTAGGATTGTAGACTACAAAAGCCTATTCCTGCTCTTTTCCCGCGATCCATCAAACCCATTTGGTGTGTCATCATAGTGGTCCTCTGGCTTATGGTCAGACTCGCTCAGGTGGAACAAACTTAAACTTGCGCCTTTTTTCAATGCTGATTTGAATGTCATTGGGAAAACAGTACTGTGACTTTATTTTCAGAGAGAGAGAGAGAGAGAGAGAGAGAAAATAATACATAATACTTTGGTACATTTTCTAAACTACTCTCACAGTAATCATATACTTTGCACACAAACCGTAAATGCCTTGCTTCTTCGTGTATTTCTGTTGGAACCAGGCTGCCTAGGAAAGGGAGATGGGCCATTTTGTGGCACGCTTGTAAGGCTCTGATTTTCCAAAAGGAGTTCCCACCCGTCTTCTACTGTTGTTCTCCTCTGCTGTCGTCCGGTATACAGTGACTTGTCGTGTAGTCCTGAACAGAACTAAAGAGTTTATTTTACTTTCATTCGCTCTGGAAGATGCTTCTTTGAAGATAGGCTAGCCAGCAATGTCTATGGTTCCCGGTGGGGTGATGAGAGTAGTTTACAATGGTGATTTGAGTAGAGTAGTAGAATGTTCCTACTTAAATTCACTTTTGAAGATACTTTACTTAGGGCAGCTAATCAGCCGTACCAGTGATTGTCCGGAAGGTGACTTTATCGTCTCTTCCTGGTGTTGAAATTCAGAGTTCAAACCACTTTGGATGTGAGCTGCAGCTCGACATCTTTCTGGTCTGATAAGTTCATTCGTAACCCATCATTTTATGCAGTTAATTCAAATGGGTGGTTCCTTCAGGCTGACACGCTCCTATTAACTATTAACTCTTATGGCTCCTAAAATCATGTCCCTCTCTTAATAAAAACACTTCTTTCATAATTTTTCATATTTCATGCTCAATGCATTGAATGGACACTTCACATAAATAGTTGGTATACTTTCCAAGTTATAGTATTCCATTTTAAATGACATCACAAAATAACACCCGAAACGTCACCAGTGTTCTCCAGATCACCTCTGACCATTCCCCACGTTCTATGTTAGAAATATTGTTCCAGTATTCACTTTAGAACATGTTAGAGTTTCGGCAGGAAAAGGTCTGGCACATTCCTTGGGTGAATTTGGAGAGGGAGATAGCAGGATGTTCTGTCCTTTATTTATAATAGTGCATGAGCTGTCACCCACCCACCAGTTCCATTCTCCCCCCTCTCCCCCCTGACAGTCATGAAAACAGAGAAGTGTAAACTAATTATTTTGCAAACATCCTTTCTGAATTTAAAAGTAATCCTCAAAGTAATCATCTAGTGTTTCAAAAGTATCTGTAATCTGATTACAATATTTTTGTTGGTAACTAAACGGATTACAGTTACCATTTTTTTGTAATCTGTGTGAGGACCCTCCAACTCTCTCTACCATATTCTCTCTTTGCTCTTGTTTTCCTTATTAGAATGCCGGTGGGCGGAGTTGGGAAGGTCGTCAAATACATGGGAAACACCTGGGCCAGGTGTGTCCCAGGATAAATGAACCTCTTCCACATTCATGGAAGAGACTCTACATGCAGACACCTTTCTAGATTTTGTTGTGTTTCTTGGTGGCCTTTTGGTTGTTTGCTTTGGCACCTTTCAACACCCTGCATTATCACATTCATGCATGCAAAACACTCACTTACACTACTGATTACACACACCATTGTATATTGTACTTAGTTTACTTTATGTAATAAATATATGTTTTGTTACTCCTCATCTCCACGTTGTCTCCCTTTTGTTACGGGCTTTGAGCCGGTTCGTGACATCTGTTACTCTCCAGCCCTGACTGTATCTAAACATATCATCTTTATCAGTAAGATGTGGTCTTTTGATATAGTTGATGACATTAATTATTATTGTAATTTTTAGTGTTGTTGTCGATACACATCAAATATGAATATTTGTCAACAGTTGACATTGTACTTTATTCATTGATCGCATGTTTGGATTTCTGTGACTTTAAATGTCAATACAATACATTTGTGACTTTACAAGTTTGCCACCCAATCTTATTTGTATTATTATTATTGTTAATATTACTAATTCATAATAGAATACATTGGACAGTAACCTGTGAAGAAACATTTTATGCTTGTGCTTTTCAACCAATTTGACTCGGTTCATTTAAGTGAATGATTGAGCTTGCCTGCGAGGAATCCTCACTATCAGTCTAATGCAATTTTGCAGTACGCCCAGAATATTGTTTTGAGAACCAAAAGGGGTGTCTCAGTTTCAAGGTCTCAGCTTAGAGAGAAGAAGCCTTGTGAGGTATTGGTCAGTCACATGCATGAACCGAACGATAATGATGAATTAATGATGAATAATGTAAATCATACAAATATAACCTGTCGTTTAAGCAAGTGTAACAACTTTAGTCCGTCCCCTCGCTCCGAACCGGGTGCGAACCAGGGACCCTCTGCACACAGACAACAGTCACCCACAAAGCATCGTTACCCATCGCTCCACAAAAGCCACGGCCCTTGCAGAGCAAGGGGAACCACTACTTCAAGGTCTCAGAGCAAGTGACATCACCGATTGAAACGCTATTAGCACGCACCACCGCTAACTATTTCACATCCGTTACACTCACCCCCCTTTTGAACTCCTCCTTTTAAGCAGCAACCAGTGATCCGGGTCAACAGCATCAATGTAACAGTATAACTTTAGTCCGTCCCCTCGCCCATACCCGGGCTCGAACCAGGGACCCTCTGCACATATCAACAACTGACACCCATGAAGCATCGTTACCCATCGCTCCACAAAAGCAATGAAAACAATGCAGTGGAAGAGCAAAGGGAACCACTACTTCAAGGTCTCAGAGCAAGTGACGTCACCGATTGAAACACTATTAGCGTGCACCACCGCTAACTAGCTAGCCATTTCACATCCATTACACAAGTATATAAGAGAACTCACGGGACTGCCCCGACAGAGCTCCTACCAGACGTGTACTACTTTGTGCATTAAGTTTGTTGGAACCTCTCCAGATTGCTGATAAAAAATAATTATTTAAAATTGACTCAGTGTCCCTGTGTTGAATTTCTACAACAAACCTTAAAGCCCTAGATTCCTAGAAGGTTCTTTAAAAAGTTTCCACTGGTGTTGCAACCTGAGGAAGCCCTAAAGGCGCCTCCAGGAACCTTTTCATTTTAAAGCCCTCAAACTCAACTCTGGACCTCGAAGACAGTTCCACTGCATTGTTTTCATTGTTCCCTCTAATCAGGGACTGATTTAGACCTGGGACACCAGATGTGTGCAATTAATTATCAGGTATAACAGAAAACAAGCAGGATTCATACCTTGTAGGGTAAGAGTTGAGTATCGCTGTTTAGAGTATACTGTTTGCTCAATACATTTTGATAACTCAAATACTAATTGAGGGCCTTTCCGACTGTCGGCGATGCGATTAAAAAACAATCCACAGCTTATTTATTTCAAAGACGCAAATGATCCTCTGTGGCCAAATCATGCTTTCTGGTGTAGTAGCCTATTTTGAATTATTTTATTTGTTTCTGTATAGACAGGAGTAGGCTAATTAGGCTATATAATTTTGGCAATTTTAATTCAATTTACTTTAGGGGAAGCTTAGCCTATGGGGGACAGTGATCCCTCGAAAACAACTGAACGTTATCGTGATAGATTTGGTATAAAGCATGTTTTTTTTCATCTGTGGACAGACTTGAAATACAAGACAAAAAAACAACAACTATGCAACAGAGGAAAGATGCAACAGACTAGGTGTGAAAGATGCAGCAGTAGAGTAGTAGCATATTATAGCCACAAACTAACTGGCAGGAAATCCACAAATCTCACCTCACCTAGCCTATTGCACGTCACTGTCAACATCTTTTGCCAAACTGTTCTGTACATAAAGCTATTGTTCTGCTAAAGAGAGCATGAGCAGTCATTCACCTGCTATCCATCATATCTATCATCAATATTCATCTTATTCATAGTGATCTGAGGGTGCTTGCTTACTATATCAGATGGAGGCAAGGTTTAGAAAACAAATTACTCAGAAGAACGCAACATTTTATTTGTGGAGCAATCTCTCAATTAATTTACGTTTGTTGATAACACTTGTCCACAGAAACTTCATTACCCATGAATCACAAAAATGTCGCTTGGATCCTTACGTAGAACGTCACATGATAAGGAATTCAACATGGAGGACATTGGAGTAACTGTTGAAAAAATTCAGGTATGATTCATTTTGACCGTGTACATTTTCACGCCGTTTCACCGTTGTTTTTGAGTATACAAAGCTTTAAAAAGTATAGACAACTTAAAACGTACTATCTTTAGTCTAAAGTCTTATTTGAATACATTTAAATCGTACGTCATCCAACTAAACGTGCCAATTCATTCACGGCACTGTAAATGCTCTGTCATGTAAGCTAACATGCTATCGCAACTGGCAAGCTAGGCAACTTTAGCTAGTTAGCTAAACGTTTGTATTTTGGTGTGGCTACGTAGCTATTTATGTTGTGGTGGTAGTATTGGTACGCTTCAAGCTACAACGTAAACAAAATAAGTAAACGGCCGACAGGTAAGGTTAGATAGCGAAGTTAGTTAACAAGTCAGAAAACAACCGAATGTAACGTTAGCGAGCTAGCTAAGTAGCTAGCGCGATAAATTAAATTGCATATGATTGAGCCTAATGTTGAATGACTTATTAATTATTAGCCAAGACACCTACCGCAGTAACGTACTTATCCGTTACGGAACAGCACTGAAACAATCGTGGATTGAAATGTCTTCCAATCCGCGTCTCTCACATTTTCTGTCGGTCATCACTCACCCAGCATTAGGCAAGTAAATTAACTAGCTAGCTAGCAACACAACAAACAGTTAGCTAACGTTAGTAACATTAGCTATAGAGTTTTCACAGATTTGGGGGTATGCTCTCAACGTAGAATTTGTGTAAATGTTTGTGTTGTCTTGTGTCTACACAGGACGAAGTGCCTGCCATGCTGAACTCACGACCCCAGACGGGGCTTTCTTTCCTGGCCCCAGAACCAGAAGATCTTGAAGACCTTTACAGCAGATACAAGGTCTGTACTGTGAACAGCTTCTGTGTGTCTATGCTTGACTGTTGAGATCTAATTTCTTTCAACAGGCCCTTTCTGTGATTTCTTCAATCACTGTAAAGATGTGAACTATTACGGTGCCTAGAGAAAGTATTCACGCCCCTGGACTATTTCCACAATTTGTTGTTACACCCTGAATTTTAATTGATTTTTTTTGGCCTCTGGCCTACACCCAATACCTCAGAATGTCAAAGTGGAATGATATTTTTCTATTTTTTTAAACAAATTAATTAAAAATGAAATGCCGAAATGTATTGAGTCAAGTATTCAACCCCTTTGTATGGCAAGCCTAAATAGGCTCTGAAGTAAAAATGTGCTTAATAAGTTGCATGGACTCACTCTCTGTGCAATAATAGTGTTTAACATGAATTCTGAATGACTACCTCATCTCTGTACGCCACACACAAATTATCTGTAAGGTCCCTCAGTTGAGCAGTGAATTTCAAACACAGATTCAACCACAAAGACCAGGGAGAATTTACAATGACTTGCACAGAAGGGCTCATATTGGCAGATTTTTAAATTTATTTTTAAAAACAAACATTGAAATCTGACTTTTTTTTAAAAGCGGACATTGAATACCCCTTGGAGCATGGTGAAGTTATTAATTACACTTTTGATGGTGCATCAATACACAGAGCGACTACGAAGTTACAGGCATCCTTCCTAACTCAGTTGTCGGAAGGAAACAGCTCAGGGATTTCACCATGAGGCCAATGGTAACATTAAAACAGTTCCAGAGTTTAATGGCTGTGATAGGAGAACTGAGGATGGATCAACAATGGTGTTATTACTCAGCAATATTAGCCTAATTGACAGAGTGAAAACGAGAGCCTGTACAGAATAAAAAATATTCCAAAGCGCCATCCTGTTTACAACAAGGCACTGAAGTAATACTGCAAAAAATGTGGCAAATCAATCAATCAACTTTTTCCTGAATACAAAGTGTTGTGTTTGGGGTAAATACAGCACAGTACCAGTCTGTATTTTCAAGTATAGTGGTGGCTGTATCATGTTATGGGTATTTATGTAATAGTGAAGGACTGGGGATGTTTCAGGACAAAAAAATAAATGTAATGAAGCTAAGCACAGGCAAAATCCTAGAGGAAAACCTGGTTCAATATATTTTCCACCAGACACTGGGAGATGAATTCAACTTTCAGCAGGACAATAACCTAAAACACAAGGCCAAATCTACACTGGAGTTGCTTACCGAGAAGACGGTGAATGTTCCTTAGTGGCAAAGTTAGTTTTGACTTAAATATATGGCCAGACTTAAACTGTTGTCTAGCAATGATTTGACAGAGTTTAAAGAAGAAAAAAAAATTGGCCAAATCTGGAAGATGGGTAGGAGCAAGCCCATGTTATGCTTTGTAGGTTAGCAGTAAAACCTTGAAATCAGCTCTAGCCATAACAGTAAGCCATTGTAGGGAGGCTAGCACTAGAGTAATATGATCACTATGATTAATCAATAAACATTAATTCTCCATGACACCATTTCCAATCTCCCCTTTACTATTGTAGAAGCTGCAGCAGGAGCTGGAGTTTCTGGAGGTGCAGGAGGAATACATCAAAGATGAACAGAAGAACCTGAAGAAGGAGTTCCTCCACGCCCAGGAGGAGGTGAAGAGGATACAGAGTATCCCCCTGGTCATCGGCCAGTTCCTGGAGGCTGTGGACCAAAACACAGCCATCGTGGGCTCCACCACAGGTACAGTATTTTTACACTTTTGTCTGTCCTCACATAGATTGTGTAGGTAAGCCTCTGGTTGTTGGATCCAGAGACTGGAGACTTGAATCCGAGTCGATATCGGTCCGATTATTGGCCCTTTTCTAGTCTATCGGCCCTTCTCTATCGGCTTTGCTGATTGTCCCTCTGCCTAGCAATTCTGCTGCTATGCCAGCCGCCACTCACAACCTGAGCCACGAGCACTGCACAATGCCGATGAATGTCTAGCTGGGAAAATCAGCAGCAGCAGCAAGCTAGCTCATTCTCCAACAGAAAGGTGCAGTATTGAGAAACTGATGAATTGACACAGTGAACAAAATTGCAGATGTGCTTCCCTTATACGGTTAGTTGACAGTTTGTTCAGAAATTCTTTGGTTGTGTAAGCCCACAGTTTCATCAGCTATCCGGTAGGCTGGTGTCACGTAGAGTAGGCCAGATGGCTAAACTGGATAACCTAACCTCTATAAAAATAAAAAGATGGCGGAACCGCAAAAGTTCTTCTGTGCAAAGGTGTTTATTTACAAGTGATTCCGGAACAGAAAACAACAGTACTGCCATCAACGTCTACCTTATGGGACAGCTTAACAACAATGCTGCCCCATCCACAGCTCAATCCAAAAAATCCCCCTTAGAGACTGGAGAGAGGCTCCTTTTGTAGGGCTAGCCCCTCCCCTCAGAACAATTAACCCTAATTAATTAATCAATTAACAAAACAAACCTACATTTTCCATGAACTAAACATACTAAAGGATATACATTGCAACACGGTTTTAAACAATATCACAACATAACATTTACAACATTACATCATTACTGACAATATCTTTCAATATGCCCATATGCATTAATGAGCCATTTGGGACAGGCACTATAAAGCCAACCCAATTCCCTTAGCTCGGGTCCTTTTCCAGCATACCCAGAAGCTACAGAGATGGAGAGAGAGGAACAGAACAAACAAACAATGCGCTCATCCACAACATTGATAAGTATAATAATTATTGTATCTCTCAAATATGAACATTGACAAGTGTGAAATGCATGCACCAAGACAGAAGTTAAATTGTGTGTCGACCCACATTGTTAACTTATGGTATAATGGCGCAGGGAGGAGTGATGAATATGTGTGTGCGTTAAAGAACCAAATGCTGCCCGCGGCCAGTGACGGACTTCTACGTCACAGCTGGTCTCAGACAATCCCGCAGGCAAAGGAGGTCCTAGGCTGGCGTGGTTACACGGGGTTTGCGGTTGTGACGCCGGTTGGACATACTGCCAAATTCTCAAAAATGACATTCAATGTGGCTTGTGGTTGAGAAATTAACATAAAATTATCTGGAAAACAGCTCTTGTGGACATTCCTGCAGTCAGCATGCCAATTGCCCAGCTCCCTCAACTTGAGACATCTGTGACATTGTGTTGTGACAAAACTGCACATTTTAGTGGCCTTTTATTGTCCCCAGCACAAGGTGAACCTGTGTAATGATCATGCTGTTAAATCAGCTTCTTGTTATGCCACACCTGTCAGGTAGATGGATTTATCTTGGCAAAAGATAAATGCTCACTAACAGGGATATAAACAAATTTGTGCATACATTTGAGAGAAATAACTTTGTGCATATGGAACATTTCTGGGATCTTTTATTTCATCTCATGAAACATGGAACCAACACTTTACATGTTGCGTTTTATATTTTGTTCATTGTATTTATCGTAGTAGCAGTAAACGGCAAGTGATATGAGCGATGGAGAGATGTGAAAGGGAGCGAAGTTGCAGCCTTGCTCTATCCAAATGTAGAAGTAGAATCAAGTTCTAACCCACCCATTTCTTGACAGATAGCTGGAATAGCCAATTGAGATGTTTCAAATTTTGTCCTTGCAGCTGAGTTGTTGAGAAAGAATATTTTCTCCCGGTACCAGAAAATGACATAAAATACTAGTTTCGTAAACATCCTTGTTCACAAATCATAACGTTACTTTGGACTCATTTGTGTTAAATAGATATTTTATATTCTCAAACGAACAGCAGTGCCTATATGATGTCATTCCATACAGGTGTGACATACTAGAGTGATGCTCCTGTGCAAATGTTGATCAGTTGGCTAATATACTGTTAGTCCAAAATGAAGGACTAACAGATTGTCATCTGTAGCGCCATAGACTCCATTGATCAGCCAAAACAAGCTCAATAACTCAATGCATGCACACACTCCTATTGAATATGGATTCACCTGTATTGTGAGTATGCCTATGACATCTTCATTTACCCAGTTTATCAAGATATTTAACATTCAAATAAAGTGACCATTGTTATTTTGTTTGGTAATAAATAAGTCAAATGTATTGTTCGGTTTTAATATTGATGCGTTATTGCATACATGGCTGTCTTTGGGAAATGTTATATTGTATATCTGCCTAAAATATCGGACAACTTTGACCCCTAAAAAAATCCATATCGGTCATTCTCTAATAGCCACACACCCATAAGCACCTATATTTTACACAGTAACACCAATGCCTCTTCTTACTGTGATGCTGAACTTTTGCCTCTAATATTCACTAATGACATTTCCCCCTCTGTCTTTCCCTGTGCCACCCTCTTTCTCTCGTTGTCCACCCCCTTCTCGGTCTCTGTCCACCCCCTTCTCGGTCTCTGTCCACCCCCTTCTCGGTCTCTGTCCACCCCCTTCTCGGTCTCTGTCCACCCCCTTGTCGGTCTCTGTCCACCCCCTTGTCGGTCTCTGTCCACCCCCTTGTCGGTCTCTGTCCACCCCCTTGTCGGTCTCTGTCCACCCCCTTGTCGGTCTCTGTCCACCCCCTTCTCGGTCTCTGTCCACCCCCTTGTCGGTCTCTGTCCACCCCCTTGTCGGTCTCTGTCCACCCCCTTGTCGGTCTCTGTCCACCCCCTTGTCGGTCTCTGTCCACCCCCTGTCGGTCTCTGTCCACCCCCTTGTCGGTCTCTGTCCACCCCCTTGTCGGTCTCTGTCCACCCCCTTGTCGGTCTCTGTCCACCCCCTTCTCGGTCTCTGTCCACCCCCTTGTCGGTCTCTGTCCACCCCCTTGTCGGTCTCTGTCCACCCCCTTGTCGGTCTCTGTCCACCCCCTTGTCGGTCTCTGTCCACCCCCTTGTCGGTCTCTGTCCACCCCCTTGTCGGTCTCTGTCCACCCCCTTGTCGGTCTCTGTCCACCCCCTTGTCGGTCTCTGTCCACCCCTTCTCGGTCTCTGTCCACCCCCCTTGTCGGTCTCTGTCCACCCCCTTGTCGGTCTCTGTCCACCCCCTCCTCGGTCTCTGTCCACCCCCTTTTCACTGTTTCTGTCCACCCCCTTTTCTCCTTGACTCAGGCTCAAACTACTATGTGCGTATCCTAAGCACCATCGACAGAGAGCTGCTGAAGCCCAATGCGTCGGTGGCCCTGCACAAGCACAGCAATGCCCTGGTGGACGTGCTCCCCCCAGAGGCTGACAGCAGCATCATGATGCTCACATCAGGTACACATACACACTATTCTACCCCCTGGTATGCCTATCCCTTTTGTAATATGGGTCAAAGACGTACAAGGTTTTCAAAGTAGCAAAAAAATAAACATCAATTACAATTCCCTAAAAGGCTTTTGTATGTTCATTGGCGTGTCACCTATGCCCTTATAGAAGTTATATTCAAGAATAAAGCTAATCATTTATTTTTTATTGTGATTCATATGACTGTACCCTAGTAAAATGTCTTTTAGAATAACACTAAGTGTTTAAAAAAAAATAATATTTTTTTCATAATCACAACATTTCTGCTTCGACTGGCAGAAATATAACTATAACTGAGTCAACAAAACAAAATTATTGTATTTTAATATAAAATACTGGTGTTAGACTGTATGACAATATTTTGTTACCCTGAACACATCGCTACGGCCCACAAATATTGATTAAATGTGATTCCTTGAGCAATAATTTAAGTTATAAAACTGCATAAAAAGACAGGATAAGATGTTTAAAATGTGCAGGCTAGCTGAACTTAGATCGCTTCCATACTAGAGAGAGAGAAATGACCCATGCACCACACAGATAAAGAACATGGGCTTTACTATGCAGCATAGTTTAATTGGCACATGAGGTACAGTTTAATTGGTTTAATTTAGGATTAAATCAGCATTGAATATTTCAAACAAAGCATTAATTAGAAAACATTCCATAAACATTGTGCAAAAAACAGTTTTGCTTAAAATTTAATCTCCATTTTTCCCCTCTTTTTTTTGAGCATCAGATTTTGTCATTGTATGGATCGGTGGATCAGGATTGACATCCTTCTCTGATAGCTGGAAAATGTAATAGTTATGACACTGGCACAGAATAAGATTCACATCCATTAAAAGTTATTAGTAGTCTATTAATAGTAGGCTATACAATGATGACACTTAATCAAAGTTTAATCAACTCCCCCTCCCTTTCTCTCTCAAACATGTTTTGTTATTATTTCATTGCTTATGTTAATAATCACTTTACAATAATTTGAGCCTGTGGCAAAACTTTACATTGCGTTAATTTGCGTTATTACATGATTATTACATAGTTAATGTTTTCATTATACATTGTTACACTATAAATGGTACATTTCTCTTCAATGCAGGTACATAAATGCAATTTCAAGATGACTACAAACATAGCTACATAAAATGGCCATCAAACTACTTTATTCAAACGTGTACAGTCTCGATTTTTCATAAAGTCCCCCAAATGTGAAGCAGCTATTAACTAATATAATTCATTTTTTATCCATAATTGTGTGTAATATTATATTAACTAATATAATCCATCAGTTATACCTTATTAACAGTGCAATTAAACATTAACTACAGTGTAATAGTGCAACTTAATGTTAAGTGTTATCCACTCAGCTTTATATCCTATTCTGTTGCTGACGATAGCATGGAAACAATACCTTGCTTTTTTTCTGGCTAGTCTTTCTGGTTCTGCGCAAATCTTTTGTCTGTGCCGTGCAGCCCTCTCCTTATTAGATAACGGCATCTATGCCTTGAAATGCCTTGAAATACCTTAATGCCATACAATTGTTTAAAATTATATTCAGTATTCATACAAGTAAATATGAATTGCATAATAAACTAGTGAAAACATGGGATAACAAAGCTACTGTCATTCAGCCTAACGAGTGATGTAACATAACTTTTGTTGTGCTGAAGGACAAATGTGTGATACTGAAGGACAGATTTCATACAAACATATTTAACAGGCAGTTCTTTGGCAACCTATATAAATTAATGACCTTGACCTATAAAGATTATCCTTACTTTTTATATTTAATATAGCTTTTTATAAAATAACATTAAAAGTAAGTTTTCTGTGTTGTACTGAAGGGCATGCGTTTTTGTTACAAAGGTTACTAGAGGGTGAAAAGGTGAAATCATAAAATAATTAAGCGATTTACTCACCTCATCACATTGATAGAGCGTCTTCTTTGTGATGTCACACAATTACCATGTTATACGTTTTAAAATGGCTTTTTGCCTTTGTTCTACTTTATGACATTGAAGTGCAAATGTCCGGACAAAAGTTATTCTCGGTTTAAATATTTTTTAGATACAGTATTGTCGCCCATTATTCTATATATTGTTGCAAACACTAACACAGTTATGCCATGGGTGTTCATTTATATTTTTTTAGGATGAATTTCTACATTTTAAAAACGCATCATTCAAATTTTAACCTGGATAGTTACACTGAAGGACACCTTAGAGCTCAATAACTCCCTTATTGTAATAGTTTGCAACACAAATATTTCTGGATGAAAAGAAGGGTAAGAGATATTTAATATTATATTGATCAATATATTTTTATGTTAAATTAATGGCTTTCGGACACCAAATTTACACGTCTTTGACCCATATATATTGCACAGTTGTGAGTGGAAAAATCATGCATTCATGCGTGCTTACATACATTGCATGCATATTCCACTCATTGATACCTTATCACTTGTAGTGCAGCTCCTCTCCTCTTATGTTATATGCGTTATTTTCCTGTATCTCTCCTTGCAGACCAAAAGCCGGATGTGATGTATGCTGACATCGGAGGGATGGATATCCAGAAGCAGGAAGTGAGGGAAGCAGTGGAGCTTCCACTCACACACTTTGAACTCTACAAACAGATTGGCATTGACCCGCCCAGGGGGGTTCTGATGTATGGGCCTCCTGGCTGTGGGAAGACCATGCTGGCCAAGGCTGTGGCTCACCACACTACAGGTAGGCCATTCACCATGTTCACCATTATCTATAGGATGCACTGGTGCTAACATGATTAGGCTATGTTGTCATTTTTTTGTTGCAAATAATTGTCATGTTACCATATCAGTATTTGGTTATTGACCAATGCATTTGATTTGATATCTTGGTCTCTTTCTCTGTCGCTTTCTCTCTCAGCGGCGTTCATCCGTGTGGTAGGCTCTGAGTTTGTGCAGAAGTACCTGGGTGAGGGCCCCCGCATGGTGCGTGACGTCTTCCGGCTGGCCAAGGAAAACGCCCCCGCCATCATCTTCATTGATGAGATCGATGCCATCGCTACCAAGCGTTTTGATGCACAGACTGGAGGTATTTAGAATCAGCTGCACAGAATAGGCTATGGAATGGACTGGTCATTGGCTAATCACTAGCATTGCACATAGCAACCAAATCCAATAAGACAAGCAAAATAGAGCAGATTTACAGATTGGCATTTCTGTTATCAAATGTTTCTACCTGTGTTCTTCAGGGTTCTCAAGGTGCTTAAAGTACTGACATTCAAGTACTGGAATACCTTGAAAATCTGACGTTTTCTCAAGTTGGCACTTAAATGAAAATGAGAGGAGAGGGCCACCTGAGTAGCGCACAACCGCCCATGATCGGGAGTCCCAATAGGGCTGCGCACAATTGTCCCAGCGTTGTCTGGGTTTAGGGGAGGGCTTGACGGGGGGCTTTACTTGTCTCATCGTGCTCTAGTGACTCCTTGTGGCCGGCTGGGTTACTGCAGGCTGACCCCGGGAGTCAGTTGAAAGGTATATCGTCTGACACATTGGTGCAGCTGGGTTAAGCGGGCAGGTGTTAAGAAGCGCAGTTTAGCGGGTTATGTTTCGGAGGACGCATGACTCGACCTTCGTCTCCCGAGCCCGTTGGGGATCAAAATTTGGGAGAAAAGGGGGGTTAAAAAATATATATATTGATAGGAGAGGAGAACAGATGATGATCAAATGTGTTTATGAAAAATATTTTTGTGTCTTGACAAAATAATTTCCAGGCAGACTACAGAGTTTTATTTCCTCATGTGTTTCACGCTTGGTTGCCAGGGGAGCTTCCTCATTCCATACACACTGCCAATTATCCAGGCAGGTACTGAACTACAGCCATCACTTCGATGGTTACAATGCAGGGTAAATGTTGATTCAAATCCTGCCTTTTGTGCATATGGAACATTTCTGGGATCTTTTATTTCAGCTAATGGAACATGGGACCAACACTTTATATTGCGTTTTATATTTTTGTTCACCTTTTTATACCACTACATCACTGGACCCAACCAACCGACGCCATGTAAGGCGCAAAAAATGCGTCAGACTTTGACATTGCGAGCACGGGTAAATTGACCCTGAAGAGCCACATGAAGGGGGAAAGTCACAACGCTGCATCTTGCGCTGGTGCCAGTTCTACGTTGTGTGACTCTCTGCTACAGCCTCCAGAGCTTTTTTTGCCAATCACCTCATTCACAGGGGGCACGCGATATTCCGCTTTATCAAGTGGCATCCGTGCTCCTGCCGTTCTAATGGCCGTTTACGTGCCGTTTTTCTGACACAGCCCACCCGCCCTGCGACACTAAAGCTGCCAGTCAGAAGCAGGACGCTTTTTCGTAGCTATTAACTAGTAGAATGGCTCAATTAAAAACATTCATTATGGGCCTTCCGGGTGGAGCAGTGGTTTAAGGCACTGCATCGCAGTGCTACCGGAGACTCTGGGTTCAAGCCCAGGCTCTGTTGCAGCCGGCCGCGACTGGGAGGTCCATGGGGCGACGCACAATTGGCCATCCGCAATGTGGTTAGGCTACAGGAGCTTGCCACAGGAGTCGCTAGTGCGCAATGAGACAAGGCTATCCCTTCCTAACCCGGATGACGCTGGGCCAATTGTGCGTCGCCCCATGGACCTCCCAGTCGCGGCCGGCTGCAACAGAGCACTGCGCCCGGCCCGTCACGGGTGCACGCTGACCAGGTCGCCAGGTGTACGGTGTTTCTTCCGACACATTGGTGCGGCTGGCTTCCGGGTTGGATGTGCGTTGTGTCAAGAAGCAAGTTCGGTTGTGTTTCGGAGGACGCATGGCTCTCGACCTTCGCCTCTCCCGAGTCCGTACGGGAGTTTCAGCGATGAGACAAGACTGTAATTACTACCCATTTGGAAAGGGGGAAAAAAGGGGTAAAAAAACTAAAATTATAATAATAAAGTTAAATGAAAATGCGAATAGGAATTGTGTGTTCACCAGTAGACATCTCCCAACACTCTGCTCATCACTACTCATATTACAAAATCATCAGTACGGAGTGAAACAATGTTTTTGAGTAGAGCTTGTAAGGTAGCCAAGTAGTTTTTTTTTAGTTTGTGGTGATATATATGAACTATTACAAATTGATGGTCCTTAACAATAAATATTAGTGCTTGGAAAAAGTACTTGAAAGTCCTTGAATTTGACTTGCTACTGTCTGTACGAACCCTGGATCTCACATTTTAGCTGTTTACATTGTTTGATTGAAAAACTACAATGTTCAAATCACCCTCAACTAAGCAGGTGGAACATGTTTCTGTAAAGGCCCCCTAGTTGCTGTGAGTGTTGGCTAGGCTATGGTTTCTCCTTGGCCCAGATGGAGACAACAGACCCTAGAGCATTGGGGAAATAAATAACATTCACATTTTTTGTGGCCAAGTGATTTGTTTTGACTGCCACCACCATAGAGTTGGATAAAGTTAAGGACAGGGTAGTTGCAGTTAACATCCGGTTAGAGTTGGGAATCGGAAGTTGCCCACAAAACAGAACTACCTGTAAAGATTTCAGTAAATGTCATTGTTTAAAGCATCCAGGTGAACAGATTCACACACATCCACAATAGAGACAAACTTGGTTGTGGACTTTATAATTTTGAATGGGATTGATTATTAGGACTGAAAATAAGACCAAGCAGTTATTGGTGTGGTTGAACCCTGACATAGGTAATCCCTCATTGTATTCTCTCCTTCCCAAACAGCTGACAGGGAGGTGCAGAGGATTCTGCTGGAGCTTCTCAACCAAATGGACGGCTTTGACCAGACCGTCAACGTCAAGGTGAGCAAAGTGTGAGAGCGCTATGGGCTTTGCCTCTGACATATTGTCTCCACGGCTTATTGTATGTTGTAGTCCCATTAATGCAGCTAACCTGTAACTTTGTGTGTCACATTGAGAATGTTTTTTTTTTTAAATATGTCTGACCCACCTTTTTGTTTTCTTGTCAGGTGATCATGGCCACCAACAGGGCCGACACCCTGGACCCCGCCCTCCTGCGTCCAGGACGTCTGGACAGAAAGATTGAGTTCCCCCTACCTGACCGCCGACAGAAACGCCTGGTCTTCTCCACCATCACCAGCAAGATGAACCTCTCTGAGGAGGTGGACCTGGAGGACTGTATCCTTATTATGCCCAACTTACAAGCAGTCTCTCATAACGTGTGTGTGTGTGTTAATGGGTGCAGGTGTGTATTGTACTAGCAGCATCGTGCAATCTTTTCCTGCTCAGAACAAATTCTGTGTCCAGTTCATTGAGTGTGCTTGTAAGTTTTCATTAAATATTTACCTCCTTGATTACCCCTCTGATCTGGAACAATAGTCTCATTAAATGTCAAATGAACCATGACTTTAGTACTCTTACTGAATCCCGCCTTTGTAAAGTCTAATGCACTTCCCCATACCTTTCTTTGGTTGCTAAGTAACCGAAAGAACTCTCTACATTGTTCAGTGTCATATGTGTTTGCGGTTGTCCTGAACCAGTGTGTAGATGTGGCCAGACCAGACAAGATCTCCGGAGCAGACATCAACTCTATCTGCCAGGAGGTGAGTGGGACCCCGTGCTGTTGGAAGGAAGTCTTCCATGGGGGGTCAAACTACTCCAAAAGACTATGTCAAAGAGTCACAAGTTATTGCGTTTGCTAACTCTTGTTCCAAAGAGAACTAAATATCACCTGTTGTCGGTGTGAGAACTGGAAACACTCTTTTAAATGTTATAATTCTTTGATTCCTCCCACTCAGGCTGGCATGCTGGCAGTCCGTGAAAATAGGTACATTGTCCTGGCCAAGGACTTTGAGAAGGCCTACAAGACAGTTATCAAGAAGGATGAGCAGGAGCATGAGTTCTACAAGTAGAAAGTAACCCCCCCCCTCTCTAAAAAATAAATTTAAAGGCATTCACACAATTTTGTGTGATTTATGTGTGTTTGTCTACTACCGTGTTCATTTGGTTTCACAGACTGACTAACACACACACATAGTGAATGGACTGTCTTTATGTGCTCTGCAGGTTCTTAAGTATGTTTTACTTGACTGTAGCTAGTATAATGGCCGAGAGTTTGTACCTGTAATGTACTCACTGATTAAACAGTACTCTAAAAAATATTAAAGAAGTTTTCCATAAAAATGTAAGAAAAGTATGCATAGTTGGTCTTTATTGTTCATGTGGACTGAAATATACTGGTTTAAAGTCTAGTGATGTAACAAGACAAACACACTAACATGCCCAGGGTCATCTGCAGTGGTAGCCATACATTTGATAGATAAAGTGACTGTTGGTCATAGAGCCTCTGACTAGGAACAGAGCGCCAAGAATAGTCTAGGCACCACTGATGCGGGGTCCTCCGTTAGAGGGGACATGGCGGCTTCTTTCCCTCTCTGTCTGCCTATGATTCAAAGCAGTTCAGCCTTACACCACAAGGGGAGAAAGACTTTCTGTTAGTCAAGCTCTCTGGAGATGGACATGAACTATTAAGGGCAAGATTGTGGTTTAGAAAGTAAAAGGCCCCTCATACAGTAAATCAATTGGAATAGTACCCACTTGTGTCCTAATGGGAAACATGGGCAGGTGGTCAGTGACTGGGTCAAGGTAGTTGGTGTAGAGGTCAATGGTTACAGACTCCAGGTCCTGTGACATCTTGGCGAAGATTGGTCCCAGGTCATGGTTTGGTAGCATCAGTGGCGGTTCTGGCTGGTATGGCTCACTTGGTGAATCCCCCCCTTCAGCTCCTCTGCTTCAGCTACGGTCACTGAAAGAATAAGACAAAAATTCTGAGAGCAGTCCACAAATTTGGGTACATTTCTGAGAGATCTCTTTCGTATATAAATATCAGCAGCTCAAGCAGGGTCATTGTCTAAGATGTCAAGTTCTTCAGTTCCTGTGCAAGCTCTCTGCCATCCAAGTTTGAGTGTTCTTTATAGTGCAGTGTCATACTAAGGGCCTCGTTGTTCTGTCAGCTCCTCATTTGAGAGACTTTGGAAGGTTGACCGCACTCAACTTCTCTCCCACATTTTCCAATGTGGAAAATCTTTCCTGAAGGGCCGAGGTTGCAGCATCAACAACGACATTGAAAAATGTCACCTCCAGCTTCTTCAGATCATCGCTCATCAAATGATTTGTATGAGAAGTGCCACTTTGTGGATCTCAGACTTTTTTGTTGTAGAACGGCCTCTACTGCCTCTAGCCTGCCTAGCTCTCAAACTAGAATCAGGGCGCTCACTCCGACAAGGTTAATTGACCCACAGTGACATGAAATCATTGACGTGACGTGCAAATGTCACCATTCCCCCCAAAATTGTGCCTCCCCTGGCAAGATGAGCGCCCAGGGCGGCAGCCCATGTCGCCCATACCTAAATCCGCCACTGGGCAGCATCCTTTGACCAGGGCAGAGACTGCACCACATTGCTGACACTACAGCATCCAAGGTGGACTGGGGCTTCCAGGAGTGGAACTGAGTAAGAGGTGGAAGCTTGGACATTCTGAAGAAAGGTTTGGACAACCAAATTCAAATGTGTGTGTGATCACTAACGGGCATAACTATTTGTTCATAACTACAGTTTCAGAGGATCAATCCATCACCTTAAGGTAGCATGTAGTTATTTGTCAGATTATAGAAATATATTTAGTTTAGATATGTTAGTGATCATGAAAAGGCTATTTATTTTGGTAACCACTTCATTGCCTTTATTTAACTCCTGCCAGTGGACCAGTAATTTAACCTACATTTAACAACTACCCAGTCCCATAACGTAGAATACTGAACTATTGAGTGGATTCCTTACCTTTTAAATAAGATGTTTTGTGTTGAAATACGCCAAAAAGTCAGTACTTTGGCTATGACCACAATTGGTTTACACTTGATTTTCAACTAAGAGATGAGTGATGCACCATTCTAGAATCTAGAATACTTTATTTTCTCCCATCTGCCATTTGGTATAAAATCTATATTTTATTTTAAAGTACCATTTCTACATAAAAGCACAACTCAGAACGTGTACGAAAGATACAGTAGTAGGTCTAAATAAACAAATGTAATTTGTATTACACAATTTCTGTAATTGATATTTACCATGTCTCATCGAGTCAAGTATATCGTGTTTTCCTCGTTCTACATTCAGTAACCCATAACACAAAAGGGTCGTTATGTCACTGTGTACTACCCAACGTCACCCCATTCAATTGTATTGTCGGTGCATTAATTTAATTATTGTGAAACCAAAACAGTAAGTCGTGGTGAAAATCAGGACATGCATACAGCACGAAAAGGTTCGAGGAGGTGCGCTAAACTAACTCTTAAAGTCTGCCGACATTGCCATTCATTACTACAAGCAAAACCAAACAGCTGTGTACATCACTTCCTGTACTGGTTCTACATGTGAAGTGTGGCTGAAGAAGCCGCATTTCAACTTCGAAACGCAACCCTGGAGCAACTCGAATTGTGAAAGTGATGTTTAGTAATTCTGTTGCATGGAATAAATTAGGAAAGGAACCATTAAGCTATCCACGAACAAGAGGGGTGGAATGGTAAACACCGTCTCGTGCGTTTAGTTGGTAAGCTGGCCACAGTTTATTTATTTTTATCTAGCTAACTAGCTAATAATGCTAACTGGATAGCCAGCAACGTTACGTTTAACAAATCATGACCGTGTATGAAATAAGTTAGCTAGTCGTTAGCAAGCTAACAAAGCAGAAGGAAGTAGAGTCAGTGACGTTAGTTTGCCGGCTTTCATTGCTTGTTTCTCCGTCACATTTGCTAGTTAGTCCGTAGCTAATGTTGGCTATCTAAAATGTTAAATATTTATTTATTTATTGTGGCCGCTTTAACAAGAGTTGTTGAGGCAAGGCTCGAGCCCAGGTAAATTAGCTACGCCAGAAATGGTGGAATCTTTGGTTACATCATCATGACTCTCGTACAAAATCTAAAGTAAGACTTGAATGGTCTAATAATGTAAAAACACAAAACGGATTAATTTACTGAACACTATAGAGTGTGTGTGTGTGGGCAGGCGACATGGTATTGTTGCGTCTGTTCATGTCTGACCAAGCAAAAAAATCTTATTCCGAAGGAATAGCTGGGTGGTTTTGTTTTATTTCATCTTTATTTAACCAGACACGTCAGTTAAGAACAAATTCTTATTTACAGTGACGGATTTAGCAAATAGGTTAGATTTTATTGAGATAATGAGAAATATATATTTTTTCTTCTCTCACAACCTTTATTAAGACTAAAATAACCGTAAACTTTTGGGTTAACAGCCATGTTCAGGGACAGATCGACTATTTTTTTTGTTTACGTCGTCAGCTCGGGGATTTGATCTAGCAACCTTTCGGTTACTGGCACAACGCTCTAACCACTAGGCTACCTGCATATTAGAAGTGCATAAGCCATTTGTTACTTTAAAAAAAAATACAGACAATATGGTCTCTAAGTATTTTGTCGTTACCACCACGACAAGCAAATATATATTATGTTTTTTTCAAGTGTGTACTTTGTTACCATGTATATGAATAGTGACAGCTGAGCACATGGAGGGAAATTCACATTTTGATGCCGGGAAATTATAGAAAAATTAAGGTAAATATAATATTTGTATTGAATGTCATTACCAAGTAGGCTATAATTAAAACAAATTGTTAAATTTTTTAAAAATAGTTTTGATTATTTATTTAGGATACATTGTATGCTAGCTATTCAACTGGAGTTAGCATGTCATTCCCACCACACTTGATTACCACCACATAATGAACTGTGATGGTAAGGAAAGAATGTGGTAATGACGAAATTTATTAGTTCATACATTTTTACGAACCTTAAGACCAGAAAAGACTAATTGCATATATGATTTAGTTGAAATTGAACACTTATTTGCTATTACATTTTGTATTATGTTAGGATGATGGAGTGATTGTGATGTCTATTTATGTGACTTACTATGGTTATTACTGACTTCAATTATTTTCTATGAGATGCCCCCTAAATCAACCAAGGAGAGGACAAGGACATACTTTTGTGTATATATAGTGTATGTGGACACCCATTCAAAATAGTGGATTCTGCTATTTCAGCCACACCCGTTGCTGAAAGGTGAATCAAATTCAGCACTCAGCCATGCAATCTCCACAGACAAACATTGACAGTAGAATGGCCCTTACTGAAGAGAGCAGCGACTTTCAATGTGGCACAGTCATAGGATGCCACCATTTCCAACAAGTCCGTTCATAAAATGTAAGCCCTGATATAGCAGCACTGGTCAACTGTAAGTGCTGTTATTGTGAAGTGGAAACGTCTAGGAGCAACAACGGCTCAACCACAAGTGGTAGACCACACAAGCTCACAGAACGGGACTGCCGGGTGCTGACGCGCGTAAAAATCACCTGTCCTCAGTTGCAACACTTGCTACCGAATTCCGCACTGCCTCCGGTAGCAACGTCAGCAAAATAACTCTCGTCGGGAGCTTCATGAAATGGGTTTCCATTTCCGAGCAGCCCCGCCCAAGCATAAGATCACCATGCACAATGCCAAGCGTCGGCTGGAGTGGTGTAAAGCTCTCTGCCATTGTACTCTGGAGCAGTGGAAACGCATTCTGAAGAGTGATGAATCATGCTTCACTATCTGACAGTCCAACGGATGACACTGGATTTTGTAGATGCCAGGAAAAAGATACCTGCCCCATGCATAGTGCCAACCTTACGTTTGGTGGAGGATGAATAATGGTCTTAGGCTATTTTTCATGGTTCGGGCTAGGCCCCTTAGTTCCGATGAAGGGAAATCTTAACCCTCCAGCTTACAACGACATTATAGACGATTTTGCCTTTCCAACTTTGTGGCAAAAGTTTGGAGAAGTCATGCTGAAACAGTAAAGGGCCAATGCCCCCGCGCACAAAGCGAGGGTCCCATACATAAATGGTTTGTTGAGATTGGTGTGGAAGAACTTGACTGGCCTGCACAGAGCCCTGACCTCAACCCCATCAAACACTTTTGGGATGAATCGGAACTAATGGTCTGTTCTGTATCTTCAACAAAATTAAACATACTACTCTGACATTAAAATGTTTAATGGTATTTCTCATCAGTTTTATATGAAATGCCATTTCCACCACAGTGTCATTACTATCACCGTACATATTTGAAGCAAATGTGTATTAATTACAGTTGATATTGATTATTTTTGCCGTATGTGAACCTTGTATGCTTGTTCTTAAGATAATTCCTAAAATAATGTAAAATATTACGATTTTAATGTGGTAAATACATGTTTCTGAGTATCTTCAAGGCCTATATGGACATTTTAGACATGACAATGATAAATACATGTAATCAAAACTACCTTAGGCACAATTTTTATGTAATTTCCTTTTCAACTAAAATAGCACATTTTATGAAGTGGTGGCAATGACATTTCCCCTCGGGTATATGGGGAAACCAATAAAATAAAATAAATTATTTAAGTGCTATGGTCTCAGACTCTTAGATCTTGTTTCAAGACAGAGTGAAGAACATATTCAGAGATAAGAAGCAGTTTCAAGACGTTTAAATTTCAAAAACATTTAACATCCAGAAGTGCCTGTATTTACAAAATCAACCAGCTATGATGGAAGACTTATACTCAAGGTTTAGGAGTATCCTGTGTACAGTTCCTGAACCAGGATCATTTTAAATCCACCTAGCAGCCTCTCTGTAAACAGGATTAGGAGGGAGTGAATGTAATTTAAAAAGTTTGTGCAATCAAGCTCAGAAAGTGGTCTGTCTTTTGTTTTCTTTATTTGCCCAGCCATGGTTGTTTGCCATCTTTTGTAGGTGGACAAAAGGGGCAGCGGGTAGCTTAGTGGTTAGAGCGATGGTCCAATAACCAAAAGGTTGCTTGATCGAATCCCTAGCTGACAAGGTAAAAATCGGTCGTTCTGCCCCTGAACAAGGCAGTTAGCCTACCGGGGAACAGTGGGTTGTCTTTGTAAATAAGAATTTGTTCTTAACTGACTTGCCTAGTTAAAAAAATAAATAATAAAACCTGCTCTGTAATCTGTTTGCTTTGGGCAGTGTCTTTTGAGCTGGGCAAACCTTACTCCCTATTCTCCTCTCTGTTTTAAATAGTTTCCAGAGTGAGAAATGGCCACAATGACCCCGTCACAAGAGCTGTCAGGTTGACTGAGTGAATACTGGCTCTAACATTAGACTTGCAGAGGGGACTGTATTATAGGACTCTGCGTTGTTCATGGAATAAGAGCCTGACTTTATCAATGCAGATGTCTGCTGAACAGCAAGATCCTATCACAGAGTTTCCAAACTTGTTCGTATTTGCCCAAGCACTACACAGCTGATTCAAATAACCAACTAATCACTCATTTGATTAATTTGAATCTGCTGTGTAGTGCTAGGGAAAACCCCAAAACGTGAACCCAGGGGGGGACCCCAAGGCCGAGTTTGTGAAATCCTGTTCTGGTGCGTTTAGTTCGCGTGAACGTTTGCAACGTTGCGTAACTGTTTGTACTGAATGACACTAATCCCCAAAACGTTCTTGAACAGACATTGAGGTACGATTCCTCCCATTTGGTGGGTGTGGCTTGAAGCAATGAGTGATGTATTTAAAGGGCAGTGGCCATGCTGACAGCGTTCCCGAAAACCTCAACCCACCCCCTCACTGTTTTTCAACTGGACGTTCAGTACGGCACTGTTTGCGATCAATTGAACGTTCCAGAATGTAAAAACATACTGAACTCAGCTCTGGTCTGTACAGACATGCATTACTGTTCGAAAGTTTGGGGTCACTTAGAAATGTCCTTGTTTTTGAAAGAAAAGCACTTTTCTTTGTTCATTCAAATAACATCAAATTGATCAGAAATACAGTGTAGACATTGTTAATGTTGTAAATGACTATTGTAGCTGGAAACAGCAGATTTTATTTTATGGAATATCTACATAGGTGTACAGAGGCCCATTATCAGCAACCATACCTCCTGTGTTCCAATGGCACATTGTGTTAGCTAATCCAGAGTTGCAAAGAAAAAGCCAT
The DNA here is from genome assembly GCF_018296145.1 of Oncorhynchus tshawytscha. Taxonomy (NCBI): domain Eukaryota; kingdom Metazoa; phylum Chordata; class Actinopteri; order Salmoniformes; family Salmonidae; genus Oncorhynchus; species Oncorhynchus tshawytscha. The sequence goes on from NC_056431.1 coordinate 21,669,844, forward strand.
ATGTCACTGGCCAATAAAAATAAAAGATTAAGATGGGCAAAAGAACACACTAAACCAGCATCCCGGAGTCGCCTCTTCACTGTTGATATTGAGACAGGTGTTTTGCATGTACTATTTAATGAAGCTGCCAGTTGAGGACTTGTAAGGCGTCTGTTTCTCAAACTAGACACTAATGTACTGTCCTCTTGCTCAGTTGTGCACCGGGCCTCCCACTCCTCTTTCTATTCTGGTTAGAGCCAGTTTGCGCTGTTCTGTGAAGGGAGTAGTACAGGGCGTTGTACGAGATCTTCAGTTTCTTGGCAATTTCTCGCATGGAATAGCCTTCATTTCTCAGAACAAGAATAGACTGACGAGTTTCAGAAGAAAGGTATTTGTTTCTGGCCATTTTGAGCCTGTAATCGAACCCACAAATGCTGATGCTCCAGATACTCAACTAGTCTAAAGAAGGCCAGTTTATTTGCTTCTTTAATTAGCACAACAGTTTTCAGCGGTGCTAACATAATTGCAAAAGGGGTTTCTAATGATCAATTCGCCTTTTGAAATGATAAACTAGGATTAGCAAACACAATGTGCCATTAGAACACAGGGGGGATGGTTGCTCTCCATTTGTGGAAGAGACTGCAATGATTGCTTGTTTGATGCTGAATATGCAAAAACAGGATTTTACAACAGTTAGCGAACTACTGTTTACACAATCAGCCAACCAGTGCTGTGTAACCATTCATTTGCTACCATTTAACATGTATTGGACATTACAAAAATATGGATTTTTGTAACAAAGCCCTTTTACTACTTCCCCAGAGTCAGATGAACTCATGGATACCATTTTATGTCTCTGCATCCAGTATGAAGGAAGTTGGAGGTCGTTTTGGTAGTGTTAGCGCAATGACAGAGTCTATGGTATCTACTAGTATGCTAGCAGTTACCATAGACTTCCAGTCATTGCACTAACGCTAGTTTGCAATTGTGCTAACGCTAGTTAGCGATTTCTTTCCAACTGCGCTCAGAGACATAGAAATGCTATCCACAAGTTAATTGGACTCTGGGGAAGTAGATAAAGAGCTTGGTTGACAAAATCCTGAAGTATCCCTTTTATGGTCTGAAGTGCACTTGCCCATTAGCCAAGTAAGGAGTAGGCTTTTGGTTGCCTGTCAGATATGATCACTTACATGCAGAAATGCAATATTCTGTATTTTATATGAACGTAGTGAATGAACCACACATGTTTATGTTGTGTGGTTGTTTTCAGTGTAAACTGTCACCTGCCCAATGGAACAACCACAGAGTAAGCTCAACTTGCACGACTGCTCAGTTCACTTGCCCTAGGTGAAAAGGCAACTTGTTATGCCTGTTGATACTTGTGGCTGTTTCATTAGTGTTAGCCTTCCTATTTGTCAGATCCATTGCTGACCCTGCTCCCTTTCTGTCCAATCAGGGCAAGACATTACATTTTCCCCCAACACAATCTAACAATGATGTTGAACCTGTCCCAGGCTGCCATCTATATGTTTTCTGTCCGGTACTCTGGAATGATAGTAGCGGCGGAAAGGCAACACATTCGCTGTTCATGTCTGTGTGACTCTTAGTGCCCTTTTTTGTTATGTTTATGTGGTTATCCTCAGTTTTTCTGGTTGGTCCCTATGGTTGTCATTGCTTAGCTACTGAGCCGTGCAGCTTGTCATCATGGTTGCAATGAGTGCTGTCCCAGAGGTGTGTGTGGGTGCTTGAGCCACAAATAAACTTTGCGCTATGGAAACTCCTCAAACTAGTTACTACCCAAGCAGCAGTAGACAGTAAAGGAGAAGCTGTAGAGAATTATTTTTATTTTTTCAGCGGTGAGCCTGTCCCAGTGGACTCAGACTTGAGGGAGCAGCTAAAGAGACATGTACCAGCTGCAATGACAATGAATGGCCAGTGTGTTGCCATGGGTTGCTATGACAAGGGCGCTAGCCCTCATTAATATGCTGACACTTTTTTTCACACTGTATGCTAATGTTTTAATTGCCTGGAGCGTGTTCTACGGGTGCATGCTGCTATGGTGACCAGTTAGCTGAGATAAGGCGGGGCTTTACCTAGAAAATACTTGTAGATGACCTGGAGCCAGTGGGTTTGGCGACGAGTATGAAGCGAGTGCCAGCCAACGAGAGCATACAGGTTGCAGTGGTGGATAGTATATGGGGCTTTGGTGACAATACAGATGGCACTGTGATAGACTGCATCCAATTTGTTGAGTAGTGTTGGGAGGGTATTTTGTAAATGACATCGCCGATGTCAAGGATGGTCAGTTTTACGAAGGTATGTTTGGCAGCATGAGGATGCTTTGTTGCGAAATACGAAGCCGATTCTGGATTGGAGATGCTTAATGTGAGCCTGGAAGGAGAGTTTACAGTCTAAACAGACACCTAGAATATGCGGACAACTACAAGTACCTAAGTCAGAACCGTCCAGAGTAGTGATGGATGGACAGATGGGCAGGTGCGGTTGAAGAGCATGCATTTAGTTTTACTTGCATTTAAGAGCAGTTGAAGGCCACGGAAGGAGAGTTGTATGACATTGAAGCTCACCTGGAGGTTAGTTAGTGTCCTAAGAAGGGCCAGAAGTATACAGAATGGTGTAGTCTGCGGAGAGGTGGATCAGAGAATCACCAGCAGCAAGAGCGACATCATTGAGGTGTACAGAGAAGAGAGTCGGCCTGAGGATTGAACCCTGTGGCACCCCCATAGACTGCCAGAGACCCGGACGCAGGCCCCCCTGATTTGACACACTGAACTCTATCGGAGAAGTGGTTGGTGATCCAGGCGAGGCAGTCATTTGAGAAACCAAGGCTGTTGAGTCTGCCTATAAGAATGTGGCGATTGACAGCGTAGAAAGCCTTGGCCAGGTCGATGACTACGGCTGCACAGTATTGTCTCTTATCGATGGCGGTTAAGATATCGTTTCGGACCTTTGAACGTGGCTGAGGTGCACCCATGACCAGCTTTGAAACCAGATTGCATAGCGGAGAAGGTACGGTTGGATTCAAAATGGTCTGTAATCTGTTTGTTAACTTGGCTTTCGAAGACCTTAGAAAGGCAGGGTAGGATGGATATAGGTCTGTAGCAGTTTGTGCCTGGAGTGTCTCCCTATTGTGTATTGTCACCTTACACCTGAGAGTGGTAGTGAGCCGAGAGGGAGAGCTGTTTCGTCTACTCTTTCCCCTCACATGGTTTCTGTAAGCTTTGTTCATATCGTATCTTTCTTCCTATACCCTCACACAGGGTGATAACAGCTTTGTTGAGCAAGAGGTGACACATAGAGACGTCTTGTGACTCATGGCAATAGATAAAGAATGAGCTAGTGACACTAGATAATGCAGTGGATATGACCAGTAACTTCATCAGACAGGCTTGACAGGTAGAGTATTTGTGGCAGTTTGCTTTGTAATGGAACACTGGTGGCAGGTGATATGTTGGTAAGGTTCTTTTGACAATCCTGAGGTGAAACGTAGCAGAAGTCTGCATGACTCTAAGTGGAGCCTATCTTCAGTGTGGAGAACTGAATGGTTCTGAATAGAGTGCAAGGATTTGAGGGCCTTTTCCGCCCAAGCTTCAAAGCTGTTTTGGAGCAGATTTGCAGACTACAGAGATCACAAGGTTAAAGCTGGAAAGCACAGTCTTCCACAGCTGACAGATGCTGACGGATGGATGGATATAGTATGCGTTCCTCTAATCAGATGAACATGGCATCGCTCCAGTCCCTCATCCTTCTTTTCGTGTCTGGCATCCCGCTCTGCTTCGGCAGGTTAAGGCTTTGGCAGCAGACTAACGCAAGGCCTATCAACTGTTTCTATCCCATCCTCTTCCTCCCACTCCTACACCCCCACTGCTGCTCTGCAGCTCTCCTTTGGGACAGACACACACCAGATGTTTTCGAGTACTTGGCTACTTTCCGCCACTCTTTTCTTCTCTTCTGTTGCGCTGCCTGTCTTTGCTTTTTGCTGTGGGGGGGTGTGTCGTCGTCGTTCTGTATTTCCCAGCAGTCTGTTGAGCTGGCTGGCTGACTGCTCCCCTCCCCCGGGACTGCGGGTCTCTTAGTGGGTCCCCTGTGCCTGGCCGACAGACTGGTCGGCTGGCTGGCTGCATGGCTATGGGCTGCGCATGTGTGGGATCCTGAATAACCAGCCACGCTAACAGCGATCCTTAGATAATGATTTATATATACATTTCGCATACTTCTCGCTCTCTGCCCCCCCTTCCATCCATCCCCACCTCGTTTCTCTCTCTACCCTCAGCCCCCTCGATGACTACTATTCTCTCATCCATTCCAGTGTGTGCGTGTATGCATGTGTACATACAGTATACATGTAATAGTGATGGCTCCAGGCAGAAAAGGATTGTCCCATATCTTGCCTGTAATCTTCCATAGCTGCCATCACTCAGTTTAAAGTGTGTGCTGCTGTACTGTCTGAGGAGGAGGGGGCGACGTGAGGAGGTGGAAGAACACTGGAGGGAAGATATTTGTTTTGGCTGACTCGGCCTGCATGAGCTCGTCATGCCAGTTCTACCTCTTTGACTTTCAAATGTCGGGACTCGAGAGAGAGGGAATGTAGTCTAGATTGAATGCTGGCGAGACAACTAAACTAGCTACTTGCATTGGGCCTACTCTGCGTCCTCTCTCCCTCTCCTTTTGTCATTCTCAGATTCCCTCACATAGCATCACATAGCCTGAGGAACAGGGGCATCGAAATCAAGTCACTGGCTCTTTTTATATGTGTGCTGAGAAGGCAAGGCCCTGGCTTTGTCAAGGGAGTTGCCAGCTGCCAAGTTGTCCTGCTACACTATATCCCAGGCAGCAACCCTATATCCCATTTCAAGTCAATACGGCCCCTGAGAGCTTAACCGGGCTGGGATGATACTATACACACTCAGCTGACTATTCATGTTAACACCTGTGAAACTGCAATGGACATTGGACATGCGGCAGTATAGTGTGCATTTAAACCATAGTAAATGAAGGGTATCATGTTTGCTCTAAGGATTTAGCCACTATGCCTATATGGTTGCTGTCTATATGATGCTGCTGGCCACACTCATTTGAGAGGACTGCCTGAAGTTTCACCTTCAACCTGCTCATATTTAAAGTTGAAAGAAAAAAAAGTACTCATCAAAAGCAAATTGTTTTTTTCCTTCTTCCTCTCCTCACTCCCTCCCCCTTTCTAACTCTCCTTCCTGTTCCAGTATCTCCACATTTTGCTGACTCATGTCATGCTCTCACCCTCTTGTCTTTCCATTTCTCTGTGTCTGTCTCTCTCTCTCTGTTTCTGTCTCTCTCTCTGTTTCTCTGTCTCTCTCTCTGTGTCTCTCTCTGTCTCTGTGTGTGTGTGTAATGAACTTGTTTCCTCATTGTCTGGAGATTAAGGAGTATTGAAGCTGAAAAGGCGGGGTAAGGGAGATTTCTGTTGAAACTGATGTGCTCACATTTGCAGATCTCACACATGCATATCAGGGTTTTCAGGGCTTCTGTTATGTAAATGTGGAACCGGACATTTGACCAGCAGCACTTTAATTTACCAGACATTTGAGAAATGTACCGAACCCATGTGCATTGGGTGCATAACCTGAATAGGGCGTCCACCCACGGTGCTCAGAATGACAATCACATTTAGAAAATGTAAATAAATAAATGTAAGTTGAGGATGCAAGGACGTGTATCCTTACTGTGCACTTTGAAGATGAGAAACAAACCCAATCACTAGCATAGGCCAAGCATGAGTTTCAAGTTTGGGGAAGCACATTTTCACCATCAAAATGCACCATTATAATATAGCATTCCATGCATCATCGCATTTGCAGATTTATGTAAGAGCCTACTATTTGTAATGTGATGAGTAGATTGGATAGTCATTTAGGCTAATAATAATACTCAGACTGCTCAATGAATGGCTGAATGCGTGTAGTGTAGAGGCCTTGGCTGTAGTCTGTCGAATAAGTTTCTTTCCTAGGCTACATAGAACAACGTTAAAAAGCAATGGAACTGATGCGACGGATAAGAACGTTTAGTTTAAAATGTTGATGAACCTATTTTTGTTCTTAACATTATTAGTGCAGCAATTCACACAATGCAACGTGTGAATGTGCATTTGGCTACCGGACAATGAAACAAAGTTGACGACCAATGGCACATGAGAGAATTAGGCTACTAGTGTCAATGGCATATGGATGTCTGTATAAAATAATTGCCTCCCGGATATGGTCAGATTTTGTCTAGGCTACTTTGAAGCAAGGTAAAACATGCCTCTTAATATGTTATAAAACTTTCAGGTTTCAAGCAATTACAGTGCATTCGGAAATAATTCAGAATTCCACATTTTTATAAATTACAGCCTTATTCTAAAATGTATGAAATATTTTTTTCCCCCCTCAATCTATACACAATGCTCCATAATGACAAAGCAAAAACAGGTTTTTAGAATTTTTGTGCAAATTTGTAGTTTTTTTAACTTGATGACATCTACATCAGACCCTTTACTCAGTCCTTTGTTGAAGCACCTTTTAGCAGCGATTAGTCTCGAGTCTTCTTGGGTATGACACTACAAGCTGGGCACACCTGTATTTGGTGAGTTTCTCCCATTCTTCTCTGCAGATCCTTTCAAGCTCTGTCAGGTTGGATGGGGAGCGTCGTTGTACAGCTACATTATTTTCAGGTTTCTCCAGAGACGTTCGATCGGGCTCTAGCTGGGCCACTCAAGGACATTCAGAGACTTGTCCCGAAGCCACGCCTGCGTTGTTTTGACTGTGCTTAGGGTCGTTCTCCTGTTTTGAAGGTCAACCGTCCTGAGCGCTCTGGAGCAGGTTTTCATCAAGGATCTCTCTGTACTTTGCTCTGTTCATCATTCCCTCGATCCTGACTAGTCCCCCTGCACCTGAAAAACATCCCCACAGCATGATGCTGCCACCACCATGCTTCACCGTAGGGATGGTGCCAGGTTTCATCCAGACGTGATGCCTGGCATTCAGACCAATCTTGGTTTCATCAGACCAGAGAATCTTGCTTCTCATGGTCTGCGAGTCCTTTAGGTGACTTTTGGCAAACATCAAACTTGCTGTCATGTACCTTTTTACTGAGGAGTGGCTTCCGTCTGGCCACTCTACCATAAAGGCCTGATTGGTGGAGTGCTGCAGAGGAACTCTGGAGCTCTGTCAGTGACCATCGGGTTCTTGGTCACCTCCCTGACCAAGGCCCTTCTCCCTCGATTCCGGAGTTTGGCCGGGCGGTCAGCTCTAGGAAGAGTCTTGGTGGTTCCGAACTTCATCCATTTAAGAAAGCTGGAGGTCACTGTGTTTTTGGGGACCTTCAATGCTGCAAACATTTTTGGTACCCTTCTCCAGATCTGTGCCTTGACACAATCCTGTCTCGGAGCTCTACGGGCAAATCTTTTGACCTAATGGCTTGTTTTTTGCTCTGACATACACTGTCAACTGTGGGACCTTTTTTATATAAACAAGTGTGTGTGTCTGTGCCTTTCCAAATTACCTGTGATAAATTCAATTGATTGGACATGGAGTCCAATCAAGTTGTAGAAACATCTCAAGGATGATCAATGGAAACCGGATGCACCGGAGCTCAATTTCGAGTCTCATTGTCACGGTCGTCCTCCTCTTCATCTGAAGAGGAGAGGCGAGAAGGATCGGAGGACCAAAATGCGGCGTGGTATGTGTTCATGAATTTTAATAAAGAAAACACTGAACACTGAAACACTATACAAAAGCAATAAACGAAATAACAACCGTGAAGCTAATGAGAACTGTGCCGAAACAAGCAATCAACATAGACAATCGCCCACAAACAAACAGTGCAACCCAGGCTACCTAAGTATGATTCTCAATCAGAGACAACTAATGACACCTGCCTCTGAGAACCATACTAGGCCGAAACATAGAAATCCCCAAAATCATAGACTGCCCACCCCAACTCACGCCCTGACCATACTAAATAATGAATACAAAACAAAGGAAATAAAGGTCAGAACGTGACACTCATAGCAAAAGGTCTGGATACTGATGTACATTTTTTGCTTTGTCATTTATGGGGTGTTTTGTGTAGATTGAGGGATAAAAAATTTTTTATCCATTAAATAATGCTGTAATATAACAAAATGTGCAAAGTCAAGGGGTCTGGATACTTTCCGAATGCACTGTAAAGTAGCTAAATCAAAAAACAAAAATTGGTCACATACACATTAGAGGTCAACCGATTATGATATTTCAACGCCGATACCGATTATTGGAGCCCAAAAACCGGATACCGATTTAATCGGACGATTTTTAGAATGTATTTGTAATAATGACAATTACAACAATACTGAATGAACACTTATTTTAACTAATGCATCAATAAAATCAATTTAGCCTCAAATAAATAATGAAACATGTTCAATTTGGTTTAAATAATGCAAAAACAAAGTGTTGGAGAAGAAAGTAAAAGTGCAATATGTGTTATGTAAAAAAAGCTAATGTTTAAGTTCCTTGCTCAGAACATGAGAACATATGAAAGCTGGTGGTTCCTTTTAACATGAGTCTTCAATATTCCCTGGTAAGAAGTTTTAGGTTGTAGTTATTATAGGACTATTTCTCTCTATGCCATTTGTATTTCATATACCTTTGACTATTGGATATTCTTATAGGCACTTTAGTATTGCCAGTGTAATAGTATAGCTCCCGTACCTCTCCTCGCTCCTACCTGTGCTCGAACCAGGAACACAACGACAGCAGCCACCCTCGAAGCAGCGTTACCCATGCAGAGCAAGGGGAACAACTACTCCAAGTCTCAGAGCCAGTGATGTTTGAAACGCTATTAGCGCACACCCTGCTAACTAGCTAGCCATTTCACGTCACATCGTTACACCAGCCTAATCTGGGGAGTTGATAGGCTTGATTGAAGTCATAAACAGCAGAGCTGCTGGCAAAACGCACAAAAGTGCTGTTTGAATGAATGCTTATGAGCCTGCTGGTGCCTACCATCGCTCGGTCAGACTGCTCTATCAAATCATAGACTTAATTATAACATAACACACAGAAATGCGAGCCTTAGTTTCCGGATTCGACCATATTAATGACCTATCATCTGGAAACCAAGACGTTTATTCTTTCATTGAAATACGGAAACATTCCGTATTTTATCTAACGGGTGGCATCCATCAGTCTAAATATTCTTGTTACATTGCACAACCTTCAATGTTGTCATAATTACGTGAAATTCTGGCAAATTAGTTCGCAACGAGCCAGGCTGCCCAAACTGTTGCATATACCCTGACTCTGCGTGCAATGAACGCAAGAGAAGTGACACAATTTCACCTAGTTAATATTGCCTGCTAACCTGGATTTCTTTTAGCTAAATATGCAGGTTTAAAAAATATATACTTCTGTGTATGATTTTAAGAAAGGAGCAACGACAGTCCTTTTTCGTGAATGCGCACTGCATCGATTATATGCAACGCAGGACACGCTAGATAAACTAGTAATATCATCAACCATGTGTAGTTAACTAGTGATTATGATTGATTTAAGTTTAATGCTAGCGAGCAATTTACATTGGCTTCTCACTGCATTCGCGTTACAGGCGGGCTCCTCGTGAGGCAGGTGGTTAGAGCATTGGACTAGTTAACCGTAAGGTTGCAAGATTGAATCCCTGAGATGACAAGGTAAAAATCTGTCGTTCTGCCCCTGAACAAGGCAGTTAACCCACCGTTCCTAGGCCGTCATTGAAAGTAAGAATGTGTTCTTAACTGACTTGCCTAGTTAAATAAAGATTAAATAAAGGTGTTAAAAAATATATTTAAAAAACGGCGTCCAAAATTACCGATTTTCAGATTATGAAAATTTGAAATCGGCCCTAATTAATCGGTCGGCCTCTAATACACATGTTTAGCATACGTTTTCAAAATGCATACTGCCTATGCATTTGAATGAGAAGCGCACTTCAATAACCAGTTGATAAAAAAAGCTGCATGTTTATTATAATTAAAATGCTCTCTTTTTAATTGTGGCCCTAAAACTATTGTTAACAGATTGCATGAATAGTTTTTGTGAAATGGTTTGGCCTTAAAGGGCTAGCTGACAGATTTTCCACAAAAAGGCTGTATTGTGCGTGTGTAGCATAAAGAATATACGTGCCAATTTAATTCTACAAAATAATGCAAATTAACCCATAGACCAATAAGCCTGACTGGTCAAATGTATTTCTAACAATGAGTAGGCTATAAAGCATTATTTCGCAATGTTTTTTTTCAGGTGGGGGGGACAATTGTCCGTTGCCAATTTCATTTATCGGCGTTTAAATGGTTTTATGGCCAAAAGCCGGCTATTACTGGCTAACAGAAACCTTGATACATATCATTATTATACATGCACACACCCTCTCCCATTGACTCTCATCCTGTTTTCTGCAACTCTGTATCTCTCTCTTCCATTCTACCAATCCTTGGGCTCTCATTTTGGGATTAGGATTAGAGTTAGTCTGAGGCTGGCGTCTTTAATGTGCACTAATTGATTCGTGAGTGCCGACGTGTCGGGTTCTCCAACAGATAGCCTTCGCAAGGAAGGAGGATTACGTGAGCACAAGTAGCAGGACCGTTTAACGACCCACGATCATTCTATGGTCTGTCTGAGGGGTAGTGGTGGTAGTAGTAGGACTTTTTCCTAGAGCTAAAACGTTTTCCACTGCTTTCTATCTTGATTCTCTGAATCGCTTCAGCTTCTCTGAGCTTGTGTTTCTTTCTGCTCCTCGGTTGCTGCCAGCGGTCTGTTCTCTTCCGTATTGAAGCTCCTGTTATGCCTGATTCCTCCTGGCTCTTTCCAGCTGGGCTGTTTAGCTGAAAACAAACAAGCTGTTTGTTCCGGCTGTGCATTATTTATGTGGTAAACAGTTAGTCTAATTGGGAAAGATGCCAGCAGCAACAATAGATTATTATAGGATGTCAATTGTAACAACTTCTTAACCACCTACCTCTCTCTGGTTGTCTTTCAGAGCACCATTCTCATGATTGGTCCGAGCCCCTGCCTGGTGGACCCCTCCCCCTTGGAAGTGTCTCTCAGCCCAGAGTGTCCGTCAGAATGGGACAATAGCCGCAGTCACCGTCGGACCTTCCCCTTTCTCTCTTTGCTCTCTGTCTGCCCTGTCCCCACACCCTTCCCCTAACACACACACACACACACACACACACACACACACACACACACACACACACACACACACACACACACACACACAGCCAGCCCCTGACTACTCCTCCTCTCACTGTACTGGTTTCGGTCCACTCCCTCTTCCTACCTCTAGCCAGCCTTGTCAAGCCAAACGAAACCATAATCCTCTGTAAAAGATAGGGGCCTATACAGCTGCCTGTGCTCTCTTTTGTTGTTGGCGGCTGTTTGTTTAGAGGGCCCCATGAGAGTAGCGGCTAGAGAACACAAGGCAGCACCCAGTCAGCCATTTTGCTGGAAACAGAAGAGCTGTGGTGGTGGTTTGTACTCTGATGGACTTTTAGTAGCATGATGTTGGGCTGGCATCGCCACCACACGCCATTGATGAACCAGAGGGCCACCAGCAGACTTTGGAGATCAACACATCTCAACTTGTGGTGGGACAAGAGATTGAAATAAAGACATCTATCTTTATTCGGGATATTTTTCTTTTTACCTCCATTTTTTTGCCTCTCCAGTGACCAGCTAAACCAAAGTGCCTTTCTTGGTTTCTCACTGTGCTTTTACTATAAACTTGATCTAACTTCATATCACACTCCAATATCTGAAAATAGATTAAAAAAGAAACATTTCAACATCTCAAGGATTTTGCACTTTTCATTGATGCACCTCCATACCATTGCTTGTTGCACTTGTCATATCATACAGTTGCACAATACTGACAGTGCACACTTGTTTACAGTAAAAACATACACCTGTTGACAATCCTACCCCGTATTTCACCCAGCCACAAAGTAAGCATTCTCTCACAGCTTTCCTCTAGTGTAGGTTGCTAGGACTAACGAAGCCAAACCTATCACCAAACCGCTCTCCAAGTTCCTTGTGACGCAGAGCCGGCGAAATGGCGACGTGGCTACAGTCAAAATGGCGCTACCTGTTCATGTTCCTGGGTGTCCAGCTGGTCGTCATGGCACTGCTGTCCCGTGAGGGCTACCACAAGCGAGTGTCGTATTTCATCAGGATTTTCCGCAAGCTGGAGACTACTGCGACGGGGACGTCCGGTGCCGGCTCGCCCCACGCACGCAATCATACGGGCAGTGACGTCTATGCCAACTTGTCCCTCCTGGCCAAGGCCCACGGCCGGGGCGAGGACATGCCCTACTGCCCCAAGACGTCTCCCTTGATAGGTGAGTTCACACACAGAAATAGAAGTCCTAGAACTGGCAGCCCCATTTATATTTCTCTGAGTTCACCAGCCGTCGTCTTCAGTTACCCAGCGCTCCCCGTACCTCTTACTTCAATCCCTCTCCAGACTGAAACTGAAGAGGGAATGTTTTTTACAATGTACGCCAGAACAATACTTTCTCGTAAAAAGAAAGTGGCTCGGATACTTGATTAGTGTGCCAGAAAACAAAATGTGGGCAGTCAGAAAGCCTCGGTTGGTTTGTTGTGGAAGGGAATTTCCAAATAATTCCACACATAAAACCGTCCTTACTTGTTAGTTGGCTACTGATCTGACCAGGTTGGATGGGTACCCAAGGCACCCTGGATTCTTGGGAAAGTTACCAGAATTTTGAGTAGACATGATATGGTGGAACCTTTGCTTCACCTATACAGTCAGGAATTGTTCAATGATGGCCCCTAGTAAGGGAAGGAAGGATGTGTTTTGACTTTGAGATCATTCAAACTGAGCCAAGACTTGGTGGCGGCTGACCCAACAGGAGTGTTTGTTGTACGCTTCGACTAGAGGGACTGAATATACTTGTTCAAATGGTCAGTTTACCTTGTGTCCAACTTCCTACTTTTTTGCCTTCAAATTTGGATATACACACTGAAGCCAAGAGATTTGCCTACAGCAAAGGCTCCTATAATGTTTTGCTTTTATTTATTTGTATATTTTTTTGTACTTTTTTTTTATTTAACTAGGCAAGTCAGTTGAACAAATTCTTATGTTCAATGACGGCCTAGGAACAGTGGGTTAACTGCCTTGTTCAGGGGCAGAACGACAGATTACCTTGTTAGCTCAGGGATTCGAGCTAACAAGGTCCAACGCTCTAACCACTAGGCTACCTGCCGCCCCAATCAGTAGGTTGTCCATGCTAGCATGCTCGTTCTAACAGGGTTTTGGGGATTTGAGATCAAATGTTTGACATGAGACGACAGTATGAGACAACAGTATGTTCCACAGTGGTTACTGACTTTGAAGTGACAAACTTCAAAGCACATAGGCTACATAGCCTAGGCCTACACTCCCCCATGTATTTATTTGGACAGTGAAGCTACAATGTTTTAATTTGTCTCTATACTGCAGCATTTTGGATTGGAGGTACGTTTTATGAGACAACAGAACAGAATGGATTAAAGGGGGCACACTGCATTCTGTACTGTCGTCTCATGTAAAACATTTAATCTCAAATCCCCAAAACCCTGTTAGAACGAGCATGCTAGCATGGACAGCCTACTGATTTTTAATTAATTGGTGTGTGTTACGATATCGGTCTAGCAATAAAATGCTGTTATGACATCTAGCTTCTTCTCATCCCGTTTCTCTTTTCAGGTGGACCGATCCACGTCAGCTTTCCTTCCGGGTTGACACTGGCCCAAGTTGCGCGGAAGAATCCATTGGTGGTCCTCGGGGGGCGCTACAGGCCGCCTGACTGTGAGGCGCGGCACCGCACTGCCATAATCATTCCCCACAGAAACCGGGAGCACCACCTGAAGTTCCTCCTCTACTACCTTCACCCATTTCTACAGCGACAGCAGCTCAACTACGGCATCTACATCATCCACCAGGTGAAATGCATTCGTATATATATATACACACACACACACACATTGTTTCAACAGGTTCATTTTTAAAGGGGCAGTCGTCAGTTGCTACATACCTTTTTGGATGTATAAATTAATGATATGTACCCATTGATTCTTGAAGAATATAACTTATAAATGCCTCATGAGCCTAGTTCAACTGTCACACTATGAGAACCCAACATAAGTTTGTTTTTCTCCAATGTTTGTAAACAAAGTAAATGTATACAAACACTGTCTAGCCTCAAAACATGGTTAAAACGGTCATGAATGTTCAGTCCTTGCATCCATAGCTCTATGAATTGGAGTGGTAACACATTTCTCCAGCCCCATCCCTCAGCCTTTTACCGAAAAGCGGTTGTGATAAACACTTTGTTTCAACTGCTGATTGCTGTTTTAAAGACAACATTAATGTTATCAATTGATTGTGCAATCTGTAATACAACCTATCAGTTTGAATATGTTCTTTACACTTCCTGCAATTGACCAAAATATATATTCATTTGGACTACCTTCTAGCTGTAGTGGTGAGGCCAAGTATACATTCAGCCTAGATCAAAACCACCCTCTGGTGTCCTAACCATGGAATCACACACAGCCTTATGGTTGAAAGATGCTTACCGGAAGGCTTAACCGAGTTTAATCTTCTTAACAACTTGTAGCAATCCCTTTGTTTACACTTTAAACAAGCACTTTGTTTTACCCTCACACTGTTAGTCAAGTTGTCACTGCCTGCTTGTTGTTTACCTGCAACATATGAATGCCAAGCCAACCTCTGCCAGGTTAATTTTGAGACGCTAAGGCATTTACCATTAGAAAGATGTTACAGCATCATGTCTAAAGCATTTATTCATTACTCTGCATGTGTGCAGTATTTTTGCGTAACCACTGCCAGATTGCACTCAACTCAAACAAGATAATGCAAGCTAGCAGCAGTTCAAGCATTTGTGTGTCTTCAGCTGTGGTTGGTTGTCATAGTTACACACACACACACACTGAACCACAGGAACAAATACTACTCATGCTATTGACCTCGGTGAGGAACTAGTAATTCAATACCTATGTTGATAAGGGAAAATATATATTTCCGGACACTCGCCCAACAAATCACGAGGCAGACATGCCAGAACGCTGTATGTCATTAGTGGATACTAGTGGATGCCAAAGTTTACAGGCAAAATCTTTTGCAGTGGTTTTAATAATGGTAGTTGATGCAAACTTAGCCACTTGTGAAATGCACTCATTAAAAAGAACCTCTGGGATCTCCATCTTGCTAGCTACTCTGTAGTATTTTATTCAAGCAGATAAAGCAGTGACCTAGGCAGTGACGTAGTTCCTCTATGCCAACAGAGTCCATCATTGAAACCAGACCTGTGTTGCCTACGGTCGGCTTTATGAGACTACTAATGGAGATTAAACTGTATAAAAATGAAGTCGCACACTCCTTATATTTAATACACTTATGGAACCAATGTCAATGTTTACCCTATAATCATTTATCAGCGGGGGCCCAAATATGATATATGCACTACATGGTCAAAAGTATGTGGACACCCCTTCAAATGGTTTAGGCTATTTCAACCACACCTTTTGCTGACAGGTGTGCAAAATCGAGCACACAGCCATGCAATCTCCATGCACTCCAGTCAAACATTGGCAGTAGAATGGCCCGTACTGAAGAGCACAGTGACTTTCAACACGGCACCGTCATAGGTTGCCACCTTTCCAACAAGTCAGTCCGTCAAATTTCTTCCCTGCTTGAACTGCCCCGCTCAACTGTAAATGCTGTTATTGTGAAGTGGAAACGTCTAAGAGCAACAACGTCTCAGCCGCGAAGTGGTAGGCCACACAAGCTCACAAAACGGGACCGCAAAGTGCTGAAGCACGTCGCGCGTAAAAGTCTGTCCTCGAGTTGCAACATTCACTACCGAGTTCCAAACTGCCTCTGGAAGCAACGTCAGCACAAAAACTGTTCGTCTGGAGCTTCATGAAATTGGTTACCATGGCCGAGCAGCTACATGCAAGCCTAAGATCACAATGCTCTATGCCAAGCGTCGGCTGGTGGTGTAAAGCTCGCAGCCATTGGACTCTGGAGCAGTGGAAACACGTTCTCTGGAGTGATGAATCACTCTTCACCATCTGGCAGTCCGACGGACGAATCTGGGTTTGGCGGATGCCAGGAGAATGCTACCTGCCCTAATGCAAGTGCCAACTGTAAAGTTTGGTGGAGGAGGAATAATGGTTGGGGGCTATTTTTCATGTTTCGGGCTAGGCCCCTTAGTTCCAGTGAAGGGAAATCTTAACTTAGTGGCAACAGTTTGGGGATGGCCCTTTCCTGTTTCAGCATAACAATGCCCCCGTGCACAAAGCGAGGTCCATACAGAGATGGTTTGTTGAGATCAGTGTGGAATAACTTGACTGGCCTGCACAGAGCCCTGACCTCAAACCCATCGAACACCTTTGGGATGAATTGGAATGTAGACTGCGAGCCAGGCCTAATCGCCCAACATCAGTGCCGACCTCACTAATGCTCTTGTGGCTGAATTGAAGCCCCTGCAGCAATGTTTGAACATCTAGTGGAAAGCCTTCCCAGAAGAGTGGAGGCTGTTATAGCAGCAAAGGGATGACCAACCCCATATTAATGCCCATGATTTTGGAATGATGTTTGACAAGCAGGTGTCCACATACACTACATGGCAAAAAGTATCTTTAGCCATCTATGGTTCTGCTGAGACGCGCTTTTAAATGGATCGTCATTAGCTCAATGACAGGAAGTCTATGGGAACAGCTAGCATGTCATTGCACTACCGCTTGCAGCAATGCACCCTGTTACCCTTGCCACCACTGCAAAAAAAAAAACTAGGGGAAATAGTGAACGTTCATAATGAATAACCTATTTTTATTGTTAGAATTTGTTTAGAGACCATGTCAATATTGAATATTTGCAGGTTGACATAAGGGTCTCTAAATGCCATTTAAAACATGTCTTACTTGGCCCTCTTTAGGCTGGTAACTACACGTTTAACCGGGCCAAGCTGATGAACGTTGGGTTCCGGGAGGCCATGCGGGAGGAGGACTGGGACTGCCTGTTCTTCCATGATGTGGACCTCATCCCTGAGGATGACCGCAACACCTACATGTGCGACGCCAACCCGAAGCACGCCGCCATCGCCATGGACAAGTTTGGATACAAGTCAGTCAATTCTCATTTTTATTTTTTTCCCCTCTTTTTCCTCTTATGGTTATTAGTTCCTCTTTTCACCGTGAGTCTCATTGATTTTCACAAGTTTATTCAACACAAAATGTATTATTTTAGTTGTCATTTAGTTCTTTCATTATGCGTGGCTTCACTCATTTCTGATTTCACTTGTTCCCTATCTGATCCTTCATTTTTATTTTAATCCTGTCATTCTCCTAGGCTGCCTTACAAGATGTATTTCGGAGGGGTGTCCGCGTTGTCTCCACTGCACTACCTGAAGATGAACGGCTTCCCCAACAACTACTGGGGCTGGGGAGGAGAGGACGATGACATTGGAGTCAGGTGAGAGGGGTCTTGGGGGTGGAACATTGAGCCAATTCATTGAGCTATGGACCCATTGTGGTTTGTTCTGTCTAACAAAAGGATACAATTTAAAGACACTAAATAATCCTATTATTTATAATAGATAATAACCCAATTAAAATTCTCTCTTTTTCCTTCCCTCTCTCCCGTTCTCAGAGTATCCCTAGGAGGGATGTTCATCTCTCGTCCATCGGTGAAGGTGGGCCGATACAAGATGATCAAACACAAGCTGGACAAGGGAAACGATGTGAACCCCAGGAGGTATGGTACAGGACTGACATGTGTTTGTGTATGGCTGGGGTCCATTCAGTAGGGTGACACGTTCAGATTCTTTCAAATAGGCAGCACATTGTATCTGTACATTTTTAAAATTTCCATCTGCTACCTCTGAATGTTGCCCTCTATCGAATAAGACCTAGGTCTGTTGAATAAACCCACAGTCCATCACTAAGCTCCCCTCTCCCTGCCTCCTCCTAGGTTCAACATGCTGGCCAAGACACGTCAGACGTGGAAGCTGGACGGCATGAACACTGTGGAGTACGAGGTGCTGTCACGTGACCACTTCCCCCTCTACACCAACATCACTGTGCACATCGGCACCGAGGCCGGCCTGCATGCCATGGCGCCGTCCCCCAAGATCCTTGCCAAAGCCCCAGAAAAGCCGCCAGTCGAAACCCCCACCAAACCTCCAGCCAAGCTCCAACAGGAACAACAACAGAACCAACCCACGAACCACTGACTTGGACCACCTTTACCCACTCCACTCCCATCCACCACCGACTCTTCCCTCCTAACTTATACCTGGGAGCAGGGATGTGAGAGGGGGCCCTGGACCCTTAAATCGCTCCTTTCTTTGCCTTCACACCTCCTATCAACGCCTACAGTGGGGAGAGGTGGGTGGCTCCCCCTATTGGACTAAAGGCCATTATACACACATGCCTTTTCCTTCTGTTCCTTCCTCTGGTCTGATCAGCATTCTCAACTGAGACTTTAACAATAGCAGAGACTGAACTGAAGACCAATGCTCTCCACTGCCTAGATAGAATCTGTGGGCCGAGGCTTTTTCTGCCTATATGAATTACTGTCGCATTCTCCACTCTAGTTGTGATTCTCGAGCTTGTCCAGCTATGTCTCACCACTCCACTGACTGACTCTGTGAAAGGGACTTATGGTAGAGGAGAGGAAAAAGACTGACTCTATGAGTTTATATCGCTGCCAAAAAAACCTGTTGCCTTAGAAAAACCTGTCTTGTTCTATTTGTCCTTTTAGTAGGACTTCAGGTCGAGAGTTATGAATGGAACCGGTTTCTAGTGATAGCAAGATTAGGGGATAGAATAAATAAATGAAAAACCATTTTATGCTACTGATATTGCAATAGCATATGGGTCTTTCTGCTGAGTAGGATAACTTGATTTCACCCAATTTTTAACATTCTGCCATAAAGAGCACATGTTCAAAACACGGTTTCCCATCTTGAGGTCAAATTAAAGAAATGACCATGGTAGGTGCCAAATAAAGTAACAGAGTTGACCGTAACCGGGTTAAGTCAGCCATAAATCCCCCATCCGAGGGAATGGAAGCTTGTTGTGTGCAACAGGGAGGGGCAATTGAATGCAAATTCAATTGTTCAAACATTTCTACCCTGTTTATTTATGGGTGAAAGGGTAGACGTGTTATGTTCGACCTGCTCTGTTTTCCATCAAAAAACACCAGACAATGGCCAGAAAGAGTAGAACCAGCTCACCTGCTTGTACACTATGATTTGACTATTAGATGTTCAATCTTTCTTTTTAAATAAATATTTCAAGAGGAATTTCACCATATTTAAAACGAGAGTTCAGTTCACTTTTTTTTCTTTAAAATGAATCACTAATCACATTAAGTCATTAACTCTTCAGAAATTACAAAATAACTAGGGTTTTCAAATAATGGTCAGGTCAAGTGGGTTAAATTCTTCCTAGAAGTCACAGGATGCTTAGAGGGATATGTCAAAATGCTGAATTTTGGCATTTTAAAAAGTCTGTATTAAATCAGATTTATTACATTTTCCTTGTGGTCAGTATTAAAGGACACTTCATTTAATAGAACAGGGTTTTAATATTTAATTTCTACTTAATATAGCAAAGGGACACAAAAGGCACTAATTTCAGAACGACCCATATGTAACTGGTTTTACAGTTTAATATTATACGAAGTGAAGCTGCTACCCTGAATATTGACAGGGGTAAGTGCTGTTTGCAATTAGCGTGGTAGTCACTCCCTGGGCCCGTCTTCATAAAGCATCTGAGTAGGAGTGCTGATCTAGGATCAGGTCTTCTGTGTTCATATCAAATTCATTATGAAAAAGGCAACAATGATCCTATATCAGAACACCTAGTCTGAGGCACATGCACAATACAGGCCCTGAATATCAGGCTGATTATTGAAGGATTTTCTCACAGTATGTTCACAGTTCTGGCACATCTTTTTGGTATGGTTGGGTTTCATCTTATCACTACAATCAGAATGTCTTTTCTCCAGTTATCTCCTTCAATCTCTAGATTGCATTGACGTGGGGTTGCATTTTGCCTTGTCAAATAGAATAGGTGCGGGTGACATGATCAATGCACTGCCTTCAGGTGGGCTGGCTATATTCACATCAGAATGGTGGTTTGTCATGGTCTTTTATCTTATTGTTTGTTACCTTATGGAGCTTTTGTGTTGGTTTCCTATGATTTGTCAATGTAGCTTAAAACTGAGGGATTCAAGTCCTAGTGGGCTCTCCTTAGAGACTTGGGATCCATCTCCATACTCTAAATTGGCTGAATGGTTTGAAAACCAGGAGAGCTGAAAACCAGGAACTTTGTCCATGGATGACCAGAAACCACTATAATTAATTAGGTCTATAAACGGAATCAGGCACTGGTAAGTGATGTGGAAACAAGTGGTTGTAGTACACTCATTGGTTGTACTGAAGCACTGATTTAAAGATTGATATAGGTATACTGGGTTAGCATTTACAGCATTTCTCCACTAGCCATTCTTTCAACATATTACTTTTTTTATTTTGTGCTATCTAAAATCTGTCACCCCTAGAATTCCCCAGTGCAATGTACTCCTCACTGCATGGCTTGTCCCCTGACTTTCCTCTTTGCATGCTGTCTGGACCCCCTGACCAATATGATTGTTTACACTAGATCCCTACTAGGAATTGAACCTCTGTGTGTACATTACATAGAGGACTCTGGCCTCTTGGCTGAAACCAAAGATGGCTTCGAGAGAAAGCATTGGACACCTGATAGTTGTGCTGGCGGTTGCATGCTGACATGGGAATAGATAGGATTCCACTTACTCCAGGTATGCTGAGGTTTTTGTGTATGTTCTACTATCTGATCTATGAATCTCTTGACCTTTTCTACTCCATATGAAGCCTGATTATGCATGACACACAGACCCTGTATTAGATGAGTGGAATGTACAGAAAACCACACACAGACCACTGACATGAATTCACATTTGAGTTTTTAGAAGCATGCTGAAGTGTATGCTTGTGTGATTCGTAAGACGTATGCTATATGTACCTTTTAACACTTCATGTAGTGGTTTATTATATATCATGCTATTGCATTATCATGTCTATTTGTGCTCTGCAGTTTGTTTCAGTTGATGTATAGCTTGACTTTCACTCCATTATGATGTGGATACGCTGTCCAGGGTGACGGCGCCAGAAGATGGAGCTCACCGCAGGGCATTGAAAATGTAACAAGGACAATGTGATACTGTATTTCTGATTTTTAATTCCTCTATCAATGAAGTCTGCACAGTCCAGAGTGGCCTTATACAATGATTAATAAACAAAAAGATTAGTCAAACACCTGTGAAGTTCCTTCTGACTGGATGAACTGTGTGGGATACCCTTTCTGTAGCTGAACACGGCTCTGGTTGACAGTCTTGCAAGAGGCCATCCATTTTTTTTTACACTATTGTAAAGTAGTCTGTCTGACAGCTCTTGGTCACAGCTTTTTGCTGTGTAGTCACGTGAGTTGCGTCAGCCAGGCTAATTGTATGTAAAGAGGATAGAACACAATCTACAGTATTTGAGAAAAGTGACGTAAGAAATAATGAACAGCTTCTTGTCATAAATGATACAAAACGAATGCTTTTTACTAGGTACACCAGGGCTCTCCAACCCTGTTCCTGGAGAGCTACCCTTCTGTAGGTTTTCACTCCAACCCTAGTTGTAACTAACCTGATTTTCAGCTTCTCAACTAGCTAATTAGTAGAATCGGGAAAAGGGTTGGAGCGAAAATCTACAGGAAGGTGTAGCTCTCCAGGAACAGGGTTGGAGAGCCCTGATGTACAGAGTCAAATGTATGATACAGTCCTAAAGATGCAACTGATTTACAAGAGGAATAAGATTCCCAGAACCGATACTTTTTTGACTCCAATTGCCTCTGTGAACTTGCACCTAACCAGATGTGCAACATTGTAGCCATACTGTAACATGTAGCATTAGAAGAAGTGGTAGTACTTTCAAGATCATCCCTAAATCCTTACTCAACCTTAACTCACTCAAAGGTTTCCTTCTTACCAATGAAAGAAAACATTTTATTGTTGATTTAGTTTTTTAAAAATTGGGTCTACTGTAGTGGGAAATCGTCACTGTTAGATACGTCTAGTATAGTTTTACTGGACATTTAGACTTATTCCATTCGTTAATCCTGTCTCCCAAGTATAATATTCCCTCTCCATAAACATGTCAGACTTTTCCAATGAAGGACGTAAGGGGTGTGGCCCACCCTCTGGAGAAGCAGTCATATCAACTATTTCACAAACACTCCATAACCTTCTTATGACTTGTTAAACATCACATCCTAAAACTTCACTACCCTCCCTCCTTTAGTCGTCACCTTGTTCTGCTCTAACTGAACAGCGTTGCATATATCCAGGTTATATACCCTGTCCTGCCACTTTCCAAAACAGTAGCCACGCTTTTTTTTTCTCCTAAAATATAACCAAATACCTAGATGGTCATGGGTACTGAAACAGGACGGCTCAGAATCAATCTGTTCAAGCCAATCCTTAGCTTCTGCCACTTGTCAATACTTAGCCTATCAGTGAGCAGTGGTGGATATGTTCTAATGTAGAAGGGGGATGCCATTGGAGCAAGGGGTTGGTTTGAGATTCTCATCGTCTGTTCCCACCCCTAGACAACTCTTTTAGATCTGAAAGGATTATATGGATATGTACACGATATGGTCATAGCTCCAGGAAGGTGGTGTTTCCCATCTTAGCTATCCATTCATAGGGAAAGGGTCTGCTTCTGGTCAGGGATCTGTAATGACTGAATGGGTGCACAGTGGATTGAATGCACACACTCAAGCACGCACACACACACAATGTGGCTCGATCAACAAAAAAACTGCTAAAATTGCTAAAATTGCAAAAATGGCAAAAAACTGCTAAAATTGAAATTGATTAATTGATTATCGTATAACATGAATATGTAATGTTCCTTCATCCTTCTACAAGATGATGACCTTTCACCAATCGTCTTGACCTCAGGATTTGACATCAATGAGACGCTAGAGTAAAATTATCAATGATTAATCAAGATCGATCAAGATCAATGAGCATCTAGTAAAACGAGCAGGACCAAACAAAGGTGCAATAGGCCATAAGTCATGTAAAACAAACTGAAACTAACAGTAATATCCCTCCCCTTTTCTGTTGGCAAATGTACAGTCACTGGATAACAAACTGGATGAGCTCATTTTGAGTTTATCAACGGGACCTGAAAAACGGTAATATCCTATATTTCTCAGAGTCGTGGCTGAACGAGGACATGGACAATATACATTGCTGGTTTTTCATCGTCAAGACCAGACAGCAGACCCAGTTAAGATGACGGGAGGATGGGTAGTGTCTCTGTTAACATAAGAGGTTGTGAACCAGCTTTTGTTATGGAAGTCTCAAGTTTTTGCTCGCCTGAGTTAGAATACCTCATGAAACGCTGCAGACCATACTTTTTACCAAGAGACCCACATGAAAAAATACTACATTTTGTTATAGAAGACCACAATACTTACTATCGAATTCTATAAAACTGTAGTATACTGTAAAATACTATACTACACACTGTAGTATCCCTCATTTATGTGAAGTACTTACTATAGAATGCTGTAGTGTACTGTAGAATACTATAGTAAATACTACAGTACTTACTACAAAAGCACTGTAGTCAATTAGCAATGTCTGCAAAAACACTAGTCTGCAAAAACACTACACTTTAACTTTTTTAACTACAGTATTTCATTTGCATATATACTGCCAATTCTCCTGCCCCATTTCACAATTTGCTCCACCCATAAGTGAGAAACCAACATGCCAAGTATAGATCATATATTGTGTTCCTACCGTTTATAGAAAAGAGCAGACATGCTAAACAATCTATTCAGACCCCAGGCCTACCTATCTAGATTATAGAAAAAGTGGTGGCAGCATCATGCTGTGGGGATGTTTTTCAGCAGCAGGGACTGGGATAATAGTCAGGGTCGAGGAAAAAATTAACGGAGCAAAGTACAGAGAGATCCTTGATGAAAACCTTCTCCAGAGCACTCAGAACCTCAGACTGGGGCGAAGGTTCACCTTCCAACAGGACAGCGACCCTAAGCACACAGCCAATACATCGCAGGAGTGGCTTCGGGACATGTCTCTGAATGTCCATGAGTGGCCCAGCCAGAGCCTGGATTTGAACACGACCGAACGTCTCTGGAGAGACCTGAAAAATAGCTGTGCCGCAATGCTCTCCATCCAACCTGACAGAGCTTGAGAGGATCTACAGAATGGGAGAAACTCCCCAAATACAGGTGTGCCAAGTTTGTAGCGTCATACCCAAGAAGGCTGTAATCGCTGCCAAAGGTACTGAGTACTGAGTAAACGATCTGAATACTTATGTAAATGTGATATTTCAGGTTTTCTTTCTCATAAATGTGCAAAATTTTCTAAAAACCTGTTTTTGCTTTCTCATTATGGGGTATTCTGTGTAGATTGATGAGGGAAAACAACTATTTAATCAATTTTAGTGTGAGGCTGTAACGTAACAAAATGTGGAAAAAGTCAAGCATTAATATGGAGCTGGTCCCCCCTTTGCTGCTTTAGCATCCTCCACTCATCTGGGAAGGCTTTCCACCAGATGTTGGAACATTGCTGCGGGGACTTGCTTCCATTCAGCCACAAGAGCATTAGTGAGGTTGGGCACTGATGTTGGGCAATTCGGCCTGGCTGGCAGTCTGTGTTCAATTCATCCCCAAGGTGTTCAATGGGGTTGAGGTCAGGGCTCTGTGCAGGCCACTCAAGTTCTTCCAAACTGATCTCGACAAACCATTTCTGTATGGAACTCGCTTTGTGTACATGGGCAATGTCATGCTGAAACAGGAATGTGCCAACTTTATGCCAAACTGTTGCCATAAAGTTGGAAGCGTAGAATCGTCTAGAATGTAATTTTACGCTGAAGCGTAAATAATTCCCTTCACTTAAACTAAGGGGTGTAGAACAAACCATGAAAAACAGCCTCAGCCCATTATTCCTCCTCCACCAAACTGTACATTTGTCAATATGCATTGGGGCAGGTAACATTTTCTGGCATCCATCAGACCCAGATTTGTCTGAAGCTGATGCTAAGCTATAGGACTATTTCACTAGCACAGACTGGAATATGTTCTGGGATTCATACGACAACATTGAGGAGTACACCACATCAGTCACCAGGTTCATTAATAAGTGTGTCGATGACATCATCCCTACAGTGACCATACACAACATGTTATGTTGGGACCAGTGCTTCTCTCATTGTTTTCACTCTTCAACATAACCTAATATCAATGCCTACAGTAGTGAGTGGTGGGGGTGGCTCCTGCTGCTGGACTAGAGGCCATGACATATACACACATTAGTGGTGCGTGTGTCAGCTGTTTGTTCACCTGCACTTGACATCAACTGCTAATAACCCATTCGCAACTACATATGATAATGTGAAAATCTGAGGCCCGCACCAGACGCTGACCTGCTAATATAGAAAATGCGCTGTGACAGGGGGCGTAGGATTATTTTTGCCTTATTGAGATATGTTTCTGCTAATCATTTCTTACATTTTGTTAGGCTATTTGTTTGTCAACTTGTATAATTCTATAATTAGATACATGCATCTTCTGTTCTGTCATTATGTTTTGCCCTAGAAGACTAAATAAAACGTTGGCAACAAAATAATGTCATAAATCGAAAGAATGAATTGTTCGCAGTACATCCAACCAGCCTCACAACCGCAGACCAACCGCACAGGACCTCCACATTCGGCTTCTTGACCTGTGGGATCGTCTGAGGGCGGCGGGGTGCTGAGGAGTATTTATGTCTGCAAGGGTGGGCCTATGCCCTCTCAGACCCACCCATGGTTGCACCCCTGCCCAGTCATGTGAAATCAATAGATTAGTGCCTAATGAATTTATTTAAATTGACTGATTTCCTTATATCAACTGTAAAACCTGAAATTGTTGCATGTTGCATTTATATTTTTGTTTAGTATAGTTGACATCAGTAAAGTTCTCTATCATCTCTGACCCAACACATCTCCAGGCTGTGTAAGGGCTAAATTCTCTGACAACAGCTCTGGTGGACATTCCTGCAGTCAGCATACCAATTGCACACTCCCTCAATCCTTGAGACATCTGTGGCATTGTGTTGTGTGACAAAACGGCACATTTCAGACTGGCATTTTCATGTGGTCAGATGAAGCAGATGTTAAATTACAGGATTGTTTCGCTAGCACAGACTGGAATATATTCCAGGATTCAACCAATAACATTGAGGAGTTTACCACATCAGTCACCGGCTTAATTAATAAGTACATTGACGACGTCATCCCCACAGTGACAGCATGTACATATCCCAACCAGAAGCCATGGATTGCAGGTGTTAGGTTCTTATTTTTCAGAGTAAATAACTCACGGACGCTAGAGAAGCTTTAACCAAGTTTAATTCTTCCCAAAGGTTCTGTACAACTGTAATTCAGACAACCCAACATTTCTCCCAACCAGATATACAGTTAAAGTCAGAAGATTACCTACACTTAGGTTGGAGTCATTAAAACTCGTTTTTCAACCACTCCACAAATTTGTTGTTAACAAACTATAGTTTTGGCAAGTTGGTTAGGACATCTACTTTGTGCATGACACAAGTAATTTTTCCAACAATGTTTTACAAGTAGATTATTTCACATAACAATTCCAGTGGGTCAGACGTTTAAATACACTAAGTTGACTGTGCCTTTAAACAGCTTGGAAAATTACAGAAAATGATGTCATGGTTTTAGAAGCTTCTGATAGGCTAATTGACATAATTTGTGTCAATTGGAGGTGGATGTGGATGTATTTCAAGGCCGACCTTCAAACTCAGTGCCTCTTTGCTTGACATCATGGGAAAATCAAAAGAAATCAGCCAAGACCTCATAAACAATGTAGACCTCCACAAGTCTGGTTCACACTTGGGAGCAATTTTCAAATGCCTGAAGGTACCACATTCACCTGTACAAACAATAGTAGGCAAGTATAAACACCATGGGACCACACAGCCGTCATACCGTTCAGGAAGGAGACGTGTTCTGTCTCCTAGAGATGAACGTACTTTGGTGCGAAAAGTGCAAATCAATCCCAGAACAATAGCAAAGGACCTTGTGAAGATGCTGGAGGAAACAGGTACCAAAGTATCTATATCCACAGTAAAACGAGTCCTATCTCGACCTCACCTGATAGGCCGCTCAGCAAGGAAGAAGCCACTGCCACACCATCCCAACCGTGAAGCACGGGGGTGGCAGCATCATGTTGTGGACGTGCTTTGCTGCAGGAGGGACTGGTGCACTTCACAAATTAGATGGCATCATGAGATAAAAAAAAATTATGTGGATATATTGACGCAACATCTCAAGACATCAGTCTTAAAGTTAAGTTAAGTCAAGTTAAAACTTGGTTGCAAATGGGTCTTCCAAATGGACAATGACCCCAAGCATACTTCCAAAGTTGTAGCAAAATGGCTTAAGGACAACAAAGTCAAGGTATTGGAGTGACCATTGGAGTGGCCAAGCCCTGACCTCAATCGTATAGAAAATTTGTGGGCAGAACTGAAAAAGCGAGTGCGAGCAAAGAGGCCTACAAACCTGACTCAGTTACACCAGCTCTGTCAGAAGGAATATTATTGTGGGAAGCTTGTGGCTACCTGAAACATTTGACCGAAATTATTCTGACATTTCACATTCTTAAAATAAAGTGGTGATCCTAACTGACCTAAGACAGGGAATTTTTACTAGGATTAAATTTCAGGAATTGTGAAAAACTGAGTTTAATGTATTTGTCAAAGGTGTATGTAAACTTCCGACTTCAACTGTATATATCCCACTTAGGACACTCCTCCTTCTCTCCAATCCTTACATCTTATGGTTTAACAGGAAAAGAGTAACAAGTTACCAAACCCTTATTACTCCCTTCAGGGGACCTGTCCTCACCTCCTGACCTCAACCCCTCCTTCACCTAATCCACAGATGTCCATTCTCGCTTTGAGGCAAGCAACACTGAACCATGCGTGAGTGCACTAGTTGTTCTGGATGATTGTGTGATCACGCTCTCCGTAGCCAATGTGAGTAAGACCTCTACCCAGGTTAACATCTACAAGGCCGCAGGGAATACCAGGATGCGTACTCAGAGCATGAGCTGACCAGAGCTGACCAGTGTCTTCACTGATCAGCTAATGAACGTATCCTCTGCAGCAGAGGTAACTCTGAGGCTTCCATTCCTGTGGCAGTCCTCATGAGAGCCAGTTTTATCATATCACTTGATGGTTTTTGCGACTGCACTTGAATAAACTTTCAAATGTTCAGTATTCACTGACCTTTATGTCTTAAAGTAATGATGGACTGTTGGTTCTCTTTGTTTATTTGAGCTGTTCTTGCCATAATTTAAATGTGTATTCCAGGTGACTACCTCATGAAGCTGGTTGAGAGAATGCCAAGAGTGTGCAAAGCTGTCATCAAGGCAAAAGGTGACTATTTGAAGAATCTCAAATATAAAAATATATTTAGATTTGTTTTACACTTTTTTGGATACTACATGATTCCATATGTGTTATTTCATAGTCCTGGAATTAGTAGGTGTGTCCAAAGTCATTGTCTCTGATTGGGAACCATATTTAGGTAGCCTGTTTTGTGTTGGGTTTTATGGGTGATTGTTTCCGTGTCTATGTTAGTTGCTGGTGTCAGCACAGTTCTCCTTATAGCTACACGGTACTGTTTCAGTTTTGTTCACGTTTATTGTTTTTGTATTTTAGTGTTCAGTTTATGTCTTTCAAATAAACAATATGGACACTTACCACGCTGCGCATTGGTCCTCCGATCCTTCTCGCTACTCCTCCTCAGAAGAGGAGGATGATAACCCTTACACCTACTTTGTAAACTTTTTTCGTAGGCTAGGTTGTAGCAACCTCATGATGGATATAGGGAATTTTCCAGTATCATGTAGTAGCCTAAACCTATCGATGTTACATTGAGCTGGGTGAATGGAATATGAATGACAGTCATTCAATATGCTGTAATAGAAATAAAAATGTCTTCCCTGATCTAAAACGGCACGACCGCCACTGATATGCACTATGTACCTTTTAAAAGTTCATGCAGCGGCTTATCAAATCATGATACTGTATTATGTCTGTATGTGTGCTCTTTAGTTTGCTTCAGTTGATGTGTAACTAGACTTTCACTTCGTCGACTGCTCCAGAAGATAGAGCTCCCAGCAGTGCACTGAAAATGTAACAAGGTCAAGGACAATGTGATACTGGATTTCTGATTTAGTTTCTCCTCTCTCAATGAAGTCTGCACAGTCCAGATTGGCCTTAATACGATGATTAATCCAAAAAAAATGATTACTCAAACACCTGTGTTGAAGTTCCTTCTGACGGGATGAAGTGGATGAACTGTGAGTGGGATACCCTGTCTGTAGCTGAACACAGCTCTGGTTGACAAAGTCTTGAAGAGAGGCCATTTTGTACACTTTGTTGTTGTAAAGAGGATATAACACAGCATCTATTTGTGAAAAATGACTAAGTCCTAAGTGTAAGCTAAATGTAAGATCTTCTTGTCTTAGATGATACAAAACAAATGTTTTTTATTATGTTCACAGTCAAATGTATATCAAGCTAAAGATACAACTGATTTGCAAGAGGGATGAGATTTCAAAAACGTTCACAGATAGTTAGTGTAGCAATACTGTAAATTGATATAGTCCTTCAAACATCATTCATGAATCCTTACTCAACCTTAGGTTTCCTTCTTAACAGTGCAATACAACTTTTATTGTTGTTGAGATATATATATATATATATTCATACAGTATATACATTTAGTCTACCGTAGTAAGAAAATTCGTAAATGTGTGGTTACATGGTGTAGTTTCACTGGACATTAGAATTATTCCATTAGTTTAGCCCCTGTCCCAAATACAGTCTTTCACCTTTTTCAGAAACATGTCAGACTTTTACATTGAAGGACGGAAGGGGTGTGGCCAATGCTCTGGAGAAGCACAGTCCAATCAACTCCCAACTATTTCACAACCTCTCAATAACCTTCTTACGTCTTGTTGTTAAACATCACATCCTCAAACTTGACTATCCTCCCTCCTTCAGTCACCACCTCCTTTTGCTCCCAAGTCTCCTCTTCCCCATTCCTTTGCTCATAGCGGCGGATTCGCACCTTTCCCGTCGTGGGGAGTGGGCATGGGAGACCCCTCGATGCCTCTTTGTAGAGAAGCTGTTTCATGACATCTTGACTGGGTTGAGTTATGCCTGATGGAAACAGAGCATTACCCTGGTCTACCTTTGAAAGGGGAGATGGTGAGTTCCTGACCTCAGTCTTTGGCAAGGCTGCCCGCTCCCATCTCGATGGAGAAGGCGCTTGCACAGGAGCTGGCACTACTGTCTTAACCTCAGGCATTGGTAAAGCACTGCGCTCAAATCTCGATGGAGATGGTGAACGCTGTACAGGAGCTTGAGGACGTGGCAATGCATTTTTTACCTGAGTGTGAGGAAAGGGTGTCAGAAGATGTCCTCTTTTCTGCCTCCCGGTGTTGCCGCCACCGCCATCTACCCCTGCCCTTTGTATCTCCGGCATGATTCCAGCCATGGTGGCTCGCATTGTGGGGTCTCTCTGCACCATCCTACAGACAGCGTTACAGTACTGCTGGCCTTGGAGACTGAGGGTCTCCTGGATCTTAGTTGGACAGACGCTGGGGGTGTGCAGCCTGACTCTGGCACAGAGTTCGGCAATGATTTTACCCATAGCCCACACGTCCGAGCGCTGATCTCGCTGGCCCCGCCTCTGCAGGACCTCAGGGGGAGAGTAGGCCTCGTTGCCCATATCCATAGCAGAATTTAGGCCATTGCGGAAGAATTTGGCCAGTCCCATATCAATGATCACAGCTCGGTGAGTGTCATGCTCTACCTGGAAGAGATCATTTGAGAGGGGTTGAGAAATATTGTTTTATTTCTAGTCTATTCATTTACAGTGATAAACAACAGATGAACAACTGCTTCTAAAGTCTTGCATCATTAATGAAGAACATCAGAATAACAAAAACAACTTTATTGCCTTTCTCACCATGATGTTGTCAGGCTTGAGGTCCTGATGGACAATATCTTTGCTGTGTAGATAAAGTAGTCCTTCACACATGCCTGTGATGATGGTGGCCTTTATAGATGGAGTCAACTGTGGGGGAAGAAAGGCTTTGATTATCAACTGATGAGCTAACTTGCACATAGAAATGTTTTAATAATGTTGGGAAGGCCCCCCTGAAAATCCTGTAGGCCTAGATACTTCTTTATCAGATATTTCAGATATTTGCTATGTGAACTTTCATCAACACCGTCGTATGCATGTTTGGTGGGAGCGGTGGGATCCATAGGCCTACCTGGATTTGAGATGTTTGTGATTTGAAGATGGTTGTCTCCAGTTCTTCTCCAAAGATGAACTCCATGGGGATGATCCACTTAGAGTCCTTGAGTGTTGGATTACCCAGAAGCTTCACTATGTTAGGATGAATTGCCTTACTGGAGTCCCAGGTCACAGAGAGAGTGTGAAATACAATGGGGAGAAATGGTTATGAGGGCACAACTAAGCACTTCTGTAGTGACCATCATCAGCATCCTCATCAACACCATCTCTGATAACATCACCATTTAGCAACATACCATGATAGCACATTGTCTGTCACACTCACTTGTATACTTGACACTCTCTCTCCAGGTCTCTCCTATTGATTAAGTGTTGTGGCACCTTCTTGATTGCAGCCCAGGTGTCATTGTACTTCTCCCTGTAGATCTTCCCAAAGCTGCCAGCAGCAAGAGTGCTGGTGGAATACGCCATCTAGGGGGTTTGGTGGGCAGTGGGCAGTGGGGTCAAGGTCCAATAGAAATGACTAAAGCAGTGGTTCTCAATCCTGGTCCTGGGGACCCAAAGGGGTGCACATTTTGGGTTTTGCCCTAACACTACACACCTGATTCAAATCATCAAAGCCTTTTGATGAGTTAATAATTTGATTCAGCTGTGTAGTGATAGGGAAAAAACTAAAATGTGCAGTCCTTTGGTTCCCCAGGACCAGGATTGAGAACCAGTGGACTAAAGCATTCACCTCTGCATAACATTTGTTAAAGCACTATTGTTATGGTAAGTACCAGTATGTACACCCTACAGTTACTTCTCTCAAAGTTACAAAGAGAGAATTCCAAGCAGAAGACGATAATGAAGTGGGTGAGAAGGGTGTGTCTGTTGACTACAAACTAAAGAAAACAATGCTGCAACTGTAGAACAAAGGAATTCTACTGACAGTTTCTCACATAGTAAGGTGGAAATTCTGTTGAAAATCTAAACTGGTATTCTAATCCATTCCAACCATCTCTAACTGAGGCATTCCCAAATCCCTGATAGCAATGTAGCCTATTTATGCCAGGACAGTCAAAGGCCGTCAAACTCTACACAGAAACATAAAAGTCACATGCTGTGTTATGACATTCATTGTCATATACAGTACCAGTCAAAAGTTTGAACACACCTACTTATTCAAGGGTTTCTTTATTTTTTATATTTTCTACATTTTAGAATAATAGCGAAGACTTCAAAACTATGAAATAACACATATGGAATCATGTAGTAACCAAAAAAAGCTTCATGAAATGGGTTTCCATGGGGCAAGCAGCCACACAGAAGCCTCGCCACCATTGGATAATAAGCTCTGGGGCTGTTTTTCATGGTTCTAGTCCCCTTAGTTCCAGTGAAGGGAAATCTTAACACTTCCGCATACAATGACATTCTAGACAATTCTGTGCTTCCAACTTTGTTTCAACAGTTTGGGGAAGGCCCTTTCTTGTTTCAGCAAGACAATGCCCAAGCACACAAAGCGAGGTCCATACATAAATTATTTGTCAAGAAGGGTGGGAACTGGCCTGCACAGAGCCTTGACCTCAACCCCATGAAACACCTTTGGATGAATTAGAACGCTGACTGCGAGCCAGGCCTAACTAATGCTCTTGTGGCTGAATGGAAGTCCCCTCAGAAATGTTCCAACATCTAGTGGAAAGCCTTTCCAGAAGAGAGGAGGCTGTTACAGCAGCAAAAGGGGGACCAACTCCATGATAATGCCCATGATTTTGGAATGAGATGTTCGACAAGCAGGTGTTCACATACTTTTGGTCATGTAGTGTATATATACACAGTCCCTTCAGGGCCTACACACAATACCCCATAATGACTAAATGTTTTTAGAAATGCTTTTGATCATGTTGTGTACCTTTCAGTGACCATTTGTGGCCTGCCATCATATATAATGTGGCCCTTACTTCTGTTTCCAACACTACAATGATTTTAAAAGATTTGATGTTGGGAATGACAACACATTACAGTAATATATTCAGAGCGTATGCTATTCAAACAAAGATGGAATTGTTCAACTTTGAGCATGTAAGTACGCAGAATATGAAAATGCCATTTCTTCCCATCAATATGCAGCTTTCTTGACATTGGCTTTACAGAAATGGCCACATTTGGCAAATTAAGTTGACACCTCTAGAATGGAGCAACAACTTTTGCAATCCTCTTTACATTACATCTATTTCATTCAGTGGAGGCTACTGAGGGGAAGACGGCTCATAATAATGGCTTGAACAAAGTGATTGGAATGGCATCAAATCATGTGTTTGATGTACTTGATACCATTCTCCCATTCCGCTCCAGCCATCACCACAAGCCCGTCCTCCCCAATTAAGGTGCCACCAACCTCCTGGGATTTCATTGGATACTGATATAACACACGAAATCTCATTTGTTCTATTTTACAAAAGCAAACGTCATGATTGTTATACATGGGAAGTTAATCAAATACAGTTAATATAATCTTAAAGGCAGTGTAGCACCTATTTCTAAATACCAGAAATGCAAATATAAAGAGTAATTTAGAGCACCCCCAAAACAACATTCCCAAATTGCAAACTCTTAAATCAATTGTTCTAATATTGTAATGCTGTTCTAAAAGTTGTGTTTGAGGTTTTCTCCAAATCAGCTCCAACTTTGGAAACAATCCCACAACACCCTGTGGTCATCGTCACACGGTGAATAAAACACTTATAAAAAGTGCAATACATTTGTATTTTAAAACAAGAAAACTGTGCCGTCTGGTTTGTTTAATGTAAGGAATGTGAAAAGGTGTATACTTTCACTTTTGATACTTAAGTATATTTAAAACTAAATACATTTATACTTTTACTCAAGTAGTATTTCACTGGGTGACTTTCACTTTTACTTGAGTCCTTTTCTATTAAGGTATCTTTACTTTTACACAGGTACGATAATCGGGTATTTTTTCCACCACTGGTTTTCCCACATGTTATTGCTGAAATAGGATTTTGATGATATGAAGATAGTAATTGTTTCAATATGTTGTGAGTAGTGTACACAAATCCTCACAGCCATTTTCCATAACTAAGTGAAGTGATGTGGAGTTAAGTGCCACTTGGTACGCGACAGCTTACCATGTAAAGTAGGCTACAGGCAATATGTTCCTCTACTATGTGAGTCATAAAAATGACAATCTTGTGCTCAGGGCATTCCAGCAGTCTTACTGGGTTTTATATGAGAGTTGCATAAATTGTAAAATTGTAAACTAACAAAGAATTTTGTCAAGTTAGAACCCATTGATATTAGTTACATTAATATACAGAACCAACTACATAAATGTCAGATAAGGTCCATTATCTGCTACCTGGACATTAAGGTCAAATCTTAGTAAATTATCCTTACCTCGTCAGTTTACTTCAGGTATGGCTGCTGTCCTGCTGTGTCAGGTGTAAACATAAAATAACACAGCTGTGTGTCTTTTTACCTCTTGCATGTCCCACCCCTAAAGTAGTCACACCCCTTTCTCTGGATATGACAGAGAATGTGGTCGGTCTGTCATACACAGAAAGTGTGCGAGGCGCATGTGCACACTATTGTTGCATAACATTTGTTAGGGTAAGTAGTGGTAAGTACACACTACAGAGTCAATTCTCTCCAAGTCACAAAGACAAAGAGAGAATTCCAAAGAAAATATGACAATGAAGTGGGTGAGATGGGTGTGTCTGTTGACCACAAATTAAAGGAAACAGTGTTGCAACTGTAGAACAGAGGAATTCTACAGACAGTTTCTCACCTGGTAAGGTGGAAATTCTGTAGAAAAAATGTAGCCTGATATTCTAATCCATTCAAAACCAACCAACCATCTCTAACTGAAGCATTCCCAGATTGCACAGTACACTATTTATGTCAGCATAGTCAAATGTTGTCAAACTCTACACAGGCACAAAAAGAGAAGAAGAGGTATTTGGAGTGGGCTTCGAGGCAGACTCAGGAGACATGGACACCATCCACCACTTCAGAATATATTACTTGCTAATGTTCAGTCCCTGAACAATAAAGTACAGTGCCTTGCGAAAGTATTCGGCCCCCTTGAACTTTGCGACCTTTTGCCACATTTCAGGCTTCAAACATAAAGATATAAAACTGTATTTTTTGTGAAGAATCAACAACAAGTGGGACACAATCATGAAGTGGAACGACATTTATTGGATATTTCAACCTTTTTTAACAAATCAAAAACTGAAAAATTGGGCGTGCAAAATTATTCAGCCCCCTTAAGTTAATACTTTGTAGCGCCACCTTTTGCTGCGATTACAGCTGTAAGTCGCTTGGGGTATGTCTCTATCAGTTTTGCACATCGAGAGACTGACATTTTTTCCCATTCCTCCTTGCAAAACAGCTCGAGCTCAGTGAGGTTGGATGGAGAGCATTTGTGAACAGCAGTTTTCAGTTCTTTCCACAGATTCTCGATTGGATTCAGGTCTGGACTTTGACTTGGCCATTCTAACACCTGGATATGTTTATTTTTGAACCATTCCATTGTAGATTTTGCTTTATGTTTTGGATCATTGTCTTGTTGGAAGACAAATCTCCGTCCCAGTCTCAGGTCTTTTGCAGACTCCATCAGGTTTTCTTCCAGAATGGTCCTGTATTTGGCTCCATCCATCTTCCCATCAATTTTAACCATCTTCCCTGTCCCTGCTGAAGAAAAGCAGGCCCAAACCATGATGCTGCCACCACCATGTTTGACAGTGGGGATGGTGAGTTCAGGGTGATGAGCTGTGTTGCTTTTACGCCAAACATAACGTTTTGCATTGTTGACAAAAAGTTCAATTTTGGTTTCATCTGACCAGAGCACCTTCTTCCACATGTTTGGTGTGTCTCCCAGGTGGCTTGTGGCAAACTTTAAACAACACTTTTTATGGATATCTTTATAAGAAATGGCTTTCTTCTTGCCACTCTTCCATAAAGGCCAGATTTGTGCAATATACGACTGATTGTTGTCCTATGGACAGAGTCTCCCACCTCAGCTGTAGATCTCTGCAGTTCATCCAGAGTGATCATGGGCCTCTTGGCTGCATCTCTGATCAGTCTTCTCCTTGTATGAGCTGAAAGTTTAGAGGGACGGCCAGGTCTTGGTAGATTTGCAGTGGTCTGATACTCCTTCCATTTCAATATTATCGCTTGCACAGTGCTCCTTGGGATGTTTAAAGCTTGGGAAATCTTTTTGTATCCAAATCCGGCTTTAAACTTCTTCACAACAGTATCTCGGACCTGCCTGGTGTGTTCCTTGTTCTTCATGATGCTCTCTGCGCTTTTAACGGACCTCTGAGACTATCACAGTGCAGGTGCATTTATACGGAGACTTGATTACACACAGGTGGATTGTATTTATCATCATTAGTCATTTAGGTCAACATTGGATCATTCAGAGATCCTCACTGAACTTCTGGAGAGAGTTTGCTGCACTGAAAGTAAAGGGGCTGAATAATTTTGCACGCCCAATTTTTCAGTTTTTGATTTGTTAAAAAAGTTTGAAATATCCAATAAATGTCGTTCCACTTCATGATTGTGTCCCACTTGTTGTTGATTCTTCACAAAAAAATACAGTTTTATATCTTTATGTTTAAAGCCTGAAATGTGGCAAAAGGTCGCAAAGTTCAAGGGGGCCGAATACTTTCGCAAGGCACTGTATATGAGCTCAGGGTGAGGATCTCCTTCCAGCGAGACATCAAGTACTTGTAACATACTCTGTTTCATGGAATCATAGCTCTCTCCAGATATACTGTCCCGGTCCATACAGCCAGCTGGGTTCTCAGTACATTGCACAGACAGGAATAAAGAATTATCCGGAAAGAAGGCAGTGGTGTATGTTTCATAATTAACTACTCCTGGTGTGATTGTGATAATGTACAGTAACTCAAGTACAGTAACTCAAGTCCTTTTTTTAACCCGACCTAGAACACCTCACAATCAAATGTAGGCCGTATTACCTCCCAAGAGAATTCTCTTTGGTTATAGTCACAGCTGTGTATATTCCCCCTCAAGCCGATACCACGACGGCCCTCAAGGAACTACATTGGACGACATCACTAGCAGCGTCCTCAGAGCATGCGCAGACCAGCTGACTGGAGTGTTTACGGATATATTCGATCTCTCCCTATCCCTGTCTGCTATCCTCACTTGCTTCAAGATGTCCACCATTGTTACTGTACCCAATAAAGCAAAGGTAACTGAAGTAGATGACTATCGCCCCGTAGCACTCACTTCTGTCATCATGAATTGCTTTGGGAGGCTAGTTAAGGTTCATATCACCTCCACCTTACCTGTCAACCTAGACCCACTTCAACTTGCATACCGCCCCAAAAGATCCACAGACGACGCGGTCTTCCGGGGGTCTAGGTCTTCCGCATCACCGGGGGCACACTGCTTGCCCTCTAGGACACCTACAGCACCGATGTCACAGGAAGGCCAAAAAGATCATCAGGGATCTGTTCAACCCGCTATCATCCAGTAGGTGAGGTCAGTGCAGGTGCATCAAACCTGGGACCGAGAGACTGATAAACAGCTTCTATCTCAAGGCCATCAGACTAGCCAGCTACCACCCGATTAATCAACCCTGCACCTTAGAGGCTGTTGCCCTATGTATATAGACCTGGAATTACTGGTCACTTTAATAATGTTTACAAACTACTTTCTTATGTATATACTGTATTCTAGTCAATGTCACTCTGACATTGCCCGTCCTAATATTTATGTTTCTTAATTCCATTCTTTTAGATTTGTGTGTATTATTAGATACTACTGCACTGTTGGAACACAAGCATTTTGCTACACCCACAATAACATCTGCTAATATGTGTATGTTTCCAAAAACATTTGATTTCACAGTCACAGCAAGAAAAAGCATAAGTAGTCATTTGAAATGTAATAGTCAGAGATGATGAATAGGAGCAAAGCTGTCTGAGGGACAGACATTAATATATCAAGAGTGGTAGATACCTTTCAGTGACCATTTGTGGCCTGCCATCAGATATGTGTCCCCTACTTCTGTTCCTAACACTACAAATATTTGATAAACGGGAATGACAACACATTCAAACAAAGAGGGAAATGCTAAACTATGAACATGTAAATATGCAGAATATGAAAAAAACAATTCCAAGCAATGTGCAGCTCTCTTGACATTGGCTTTACAGAAATGGTCACATTTGGCAATTACATTGACACCTCTAGAATAGAGCAATAACATTTGCAATCCTCTTTACAATACATACAAGTGCCTTCGGAAAGTATGCTGACACCTTGATATTTTCCACATTTTGCTATGTTACAGCCTTATTCTAAAAGTGTTTTAAATTGTCCCGCCCCCCCACCTCAATCAATCTACACACAATACCCCACAATGACGACACAAAACCGAGTTGACATTATTTTTTAAACTAAAAATAAAAAACTGAAATATCACATTTACATAACTATTCAGATCGTTTACTCAGTACTTTTTTGAGACACTGTTGGCATCGATTACAGCATCCAGTCTTCTTGGGTATGACGCTACAAGCTTGGCACACCTGTATTTGGAAAATTGTTACCATTCTTCTCTGCAGATCCTCTCAAGCTCTGCCAGGTTGGATGGGGAATGTCGCTGCACAGCTATTTTCAGGACTATCCAGAGATATTTGATCGGGTTTATGTCTGGGCTCTGCCTGGGCCACTCAAGGACATTCAGACTTGTGCCGAAGCCAGTCCTGCATTGTCTTGGCTGTGTGCTTAGGGTCGTTGTCCTGTTGGATGGTGAACCTTCTCCCCAATCTGAAGTCCGGAGCGCTCTGGAGCAGGTTTTCATCAAGGATTTCTCTGTACTTTGCCTAGTTCCTCTTTACCTCGATCCTGACTAGTCTCCCAGTCTCTGCAATTGAAAAACATCCCCACAGCATGCTGCCGCCACCACCATGCTTCACCGTAGGGATGGTGCCAGGTTTTCTCCAGACGTGACGCTTGACATTCAGGCCAAGGAGTTCAATCTTGGTTTCATCAGACCAGAGAATCTTGTTTGTCATGGTGTGAGAGTCTTTAGGTGACTTTTGGCAAACTACAAGTGGGCTGTCGTGTGCCTTTTACTGAGGAATGGCTTCTGTCTGGACAATATACTATAAAGGCCTAACTGGTGGAGTGCTGCAGAGATGGTTGTCCTTCTGGAAGGTTCTCCCATCTCCACTGAGGAACTCTAGAGCTCTGTCAGTGACCATCAGGTTCTGGGTCACCTCCCTAGCCAAGGCCCTTTTCCCCTTATTGCTCAGTTTGGCTGGGCGGCCAGCTCTAGGAAGAGTCTTGGTGGTTCCAAACTGCTTCTATTTAAGAATGATGGAGGCCACTGTGTTCTTGGGGAACTTTAATGTTGCATACATTTTTTGGTACCCTTCTCCAGATCTGTGCCGACACAATCCTGTTTCGGAGCTCTATGGACAAGTCCTTTGACCTCATGGCTTGTTTTTTGCTCTGGCATGCATTGTCATCTGTGGGACCTTATATAGACAGATGTGTGCGCCTTTCCAAATCATGTCCTACCAATTTAAATGTATCACAGGTGGACTGCAATCAAGTTGTAGAAACAGCTCAAGGATCATCAATGAAAACAGGATGCACCGGAGCTCAATTTCGAGTCTCAGCACAGGATCTGTATACTTATGTAAATAACGTATTTCTGTTTTGATTTTTTAAAATAAATGTGCAACCATTTCTAAAAACCTGTTTTCGCTTTGACATTCACCCCCCCCAAAAAAAAAATAATTACAAATTACAAACTCTTAAATCAATTATTCTAATATTGTAGTACTGTTCTAAAAGTTGTGTTTGAGGTTTTCTCCAAATCAGTTCTAACTAACAGTTCTAACAATCCCACAACGCCCTGTGGTCATCGTCACACTGTGAATGAAAAAGTGGCATACATGTGAAAATGAGGCAGACGAATTGGGCGTCTACTCGTCAATCTGCGGGGCACATTTCATCCCTGAGACCTTCCACAATTATCAACAATGGAAGGAGGGCTTCAGCAAGAAGTTGCTTCTCAAAGAGGATGCTGTCCCTTCCATCAATGTGGCTTCTAAAGTACCTCAAACAGCCAGCAGCACCAGCACAGACCACAAACATTATCACTGGCATAGAAGTGAACCGGGTAAGTGTCTCAAATCAAATCAAATTTTTTATTTGTCACATACACATGGTTAGCAGATGTTAATGCGAGTGTAGCGAAATGCTTGTGCTTCTAGTTCCGACAATGCAGTAATAACGAGCAAGTAATCTAACTAACAATTCCAAAAAAAAACTACTGTCTTATACACAGTGTAAGGGGATAAAGAATATGTACATAAGGATATATAAATGAGTGATGGTACAGAGCAGCATAGGCAAGATACAGTAGATGATATCGAGTACAGTATATACATATGAGATAAGTATGTAAACCAAGTGGCATAGTTAAAGTGGCTAGTGATACATGTATTACATAAGGATGCAGTCGATGATATAGAGTACAGTATCAACGTATGCATATGAGATGAACAATGTAGGGTAAGTAACATTATATAAGGTAGCATTGTTTAAAGTGGCTAGTGATATATTTACATAATTTCCCATCAATTCCCATGATTAAAGTGGCTGGAGTAGAGGCCAGTCCCAGGTTAGCTAATGTCTCTAAATAACACGGATAAAACTAACCAAACGTAAACACGCCTAACAGCTGTTGGCAGTTAACTGCTGATGTTGTCATAGATCGTACACGCCTATGGGAAATAGTTGTTTTCAAGGTGTTTGGGGGCTGCGCGTTGCACCAATTCGGTCTTTCTGTGGCTCTGGGGGAGTTTTCTATACGGCGTTCCGAGTGCGGGCTAAACTGAAATGCAATACTTTGTCCATGGATCAGATCGCGGATTGGGTGGCATTTTGGAGAAGCCCCGGAGCCATGATTTCTTTGTAGGGGTCAATTGTGTAATAATAATAACAATTAAGCAAAAAGTAGTCGCTTTTGACTATAGCATGGTTGGTCACTTCCATAGCAATATCTTGAATTATAATCACCAACAATTACTTCATTAACTGCCAATCGTATCCACTTATTGTTGAATATTTTATCCAAAAGATTAAAAAGTCATTAATTTGTAATCTTGGAAAAGCGGGAACAAGCTCATAATATAAAATTGTTCTTAATAAATCCAAGTAAAGGAAGTGGAATTGCTTTGCAAACATTCATATATTCTCTGAGTAATATTAACCTGAAATTTACCAATGAATTCAAAATGGAAAAACTCCCCAGTGTTGTTTAACAAATCACATACACAATGAATACCCTTGTCAAATCAGGCCTTTGAAAATGGATTTCCTATTCATTTAAATAAATATATTATTCCAAATCAATGTTTTGTGGGGGGAAAAATTGTGCTCGAATATAATTGTCCAGAAAATAACATTTGCTGGTGATATTTAGACAATTTCACAGGTAATTTTGGGGGGCCAAAATTTCATGAGGAACACCAAGTTTATTAAACAGACTGTTAGCGATATAATACCACATAGAGGTAGGATTAGACAGACATAATTTCAACCATTTAATTCTAAAAGCACCAACTAACGACTCAAAATCAGTAACCTGTAAACCTCCATGACCATAGTCTTTCACTAATTGAGATTTCAGAATATAATTTTATTCCTCCAAATAAATCTAAATAACAAAATAGTTGCATTAGATTGACGATAACAGTAGATAGATTAGGCTATAGCCTAAAAACAACTGGCTGTTGTTCACAAGCATATTCAGTTCCTATACATATTATTCATATTTAATTCAGTGATTGAAATTGTGACCCCATCCTCAGTAGCCTATTCCATCAGGCTATTGGGAAACAAGCGCTTCTTACCTCGCTATTAATGTTGAATAAACTAGTCTGTTCATTTGAAGTAAGCAAGCTGCTAAATCGTTCAGTTTACATCTTGCCGACATCTTTGTCTAGGCCACTATAGAATATCTGAAATGAGATGTAGGCCTATCAGGGACAAGGCTACCTGCATTTATCCAAGCAAACCATTGCAAAGTGTAATTACAATCATAAATACAGATTTTAGTCTGTAGTCTATGTTAGGCTATTGCAATGGCAAGTCAATCTTGCAAATGGGCCATTTATAACGGGTTGTAGTCTTAACATCCGTCACATAATAATGGCACAATTGCCAGAATATAGCCTAACATTTGTTTTTTAAAAGTTTGTCCAAGTGTTTCTTGCTCAGAGATTTTAAAATTCTCTGTCCAACTTTCATCACTCAACTCTACCGTCGGATTTATCTACAGTTATGAACATACGCAAAAGGGATTTATTTGGATATTCAGCTAGCGGGATATACGCTGCACCGGCAGGGTAGAACAGCAGACTCCGGTAAGACGAGGGGGGCGGTCTGTGCATATTTGTATACAACAGCTGGTGCACGAAATCGAAGGAAGTCTCTAGATTTTACTCGCCTGAAGTTGAGTATATTGTGATAAACTGCAGGCCACACTACTTGCCTAGAGAGTTCTCAGCTATACTTTTCGTGGCTGTTTATTTACCACCACAGACAGATGCTGGCACTAAGACCGCACTCAGTCAGCTGTATAAGGAAATAAGCAAACAGGAAACCACTCACCCAGAGACGGCACTCCTAGTGGCCAGAGACTTTAATGCAGGGAAACTTAAATCAGTTCTACCAAATCTCTATCAACATGTTAAATGTGCAACCAGAGGGAAAAAAATTGTAGATCCCCAGTACTCCACACACAAAGATGCGTACAAAGCTCTCCCTCACCCTCCATTTGGTAAATCTGACCACAACTCTATCCTCCTGATTCCTGCTTACAAGCAAAAATTAAAGCAGGAAGCACCAGTGAATCGGTCTATAAAAAAAATGGTCAGATGAAGCAGATGCTAAACTACAGGACTGCTTTGCTATCATAGACTGGAACATGTTTCGAGATTCTTCCGATGATATTGAGGAATACACCACATCAGTCACTGGTTTATCAATAAGTGCATTGAGGTCGTCGTCCCCACAGTGACTGTACGTACATACCCCAACCAGAAGCCATGGATTACAGGCAACATTCACACTGAGCTAAAGGGTAGAGCTGCCGCTTTCAAGGTGCGGACTCTAACCTGGAAGCTTACAAGAAATCCCGCTATGCCCTGCGATGAACCATCAAACAGGCAAAGCGTCAATACAGGGCTAAGATTGAATCATACTACACCGGCTCCGACGCTCGTCGGATGTGGCAAGGCTTGCAAACTATTACAGACTACAAAGGGAAGCACAGCCGCGAGCTGCCCAGTGACACGAGCCTACCAGACGAGCTAAATCACTTCTATGCTTTTTTCGAGGCAAGCAACACTGAGGCATGCATGAGAGCATCAGCTGTTCCGGACAACTGTGTGATCACGCTCTCCGTAGCCGACGTGAGTAAGACCTTTAAACAGGTCAACATACACAAGGCTGCGGGGCCAGACAGATTACCAGGACGTGTGCTCCAGGCATGTGCTGACCAACTGGCAGGTGTCTTC
This sequence comes from Oncorhynchus tshawytscha, assembly GCF_018296145.1. NCBI lineage: Eukaryota > Metazoa > Chordata > Actinopteri > Salmoniformes > Salmonidae > Oncorhynchus > Oncorhynchus tshawytscha. Next base: position 21,713,932 of record NC_056431.1, read on the forward strand.
ACTGACATTTTCAACATGTCCCTGATTGAGTCTGTAATACCGACATGCTTCAAGCTGACCACCATAGTCCCTGTGCCCAAGAACAAAGGCAACCTGCCTAAATGGCTACAGACCCGTAGCACTCACATCCGTAGCCATGAAGTGCTTTGAAAGGCTGGTAATGGCTCACATCAACACCATTATCCAAGAAACCGAAGACCCACTACAATTTGCATACCGCCCAAACAGATCCACAGATGATGCAATCTCTATTGCACTCCACACCTCCATTTCCCACTTGGACAAAAGGAACACCTATGTGAGAATGCTGTTCGTTGACTACAGCTCAGCGTTCAACACCATTGTACCCTCAAAGCTCATCACCAAGCTAAAGATCCTGGTAATAAACACCTCCCTCTGCAACTGGATCCTGGACTTCCTGACAGGCCACCCCCAGGTGGTGAGGGTAGGTAGCAACACATCTGCCACGCTGATCCTCAACACTGGAGCTCCCCAGGGGTGCGTGCTCAGTCCCCTCCTGTACTCCCTGTTCACCCACGACTGCATGGCCAGGCACGACTCCAACACCATCATTAAGTTTGCTGACGACACAACAGTGGTAGGCCTGATCACCGACAACGACGAGACAGCCTATAGGGGGGAGGAGGTCAGAGACCTGGCCAGGTGGTGCCAGAATAACAACCTATCCCTCAACGTTACCAAGACTAAGGAGATGATTGTGGACTACAGGAAAATGAGCACCAAGCACATCCCCATTCTCATCGACGGGGCTGTAGTGGAGCAGGTTGAGAGCTTCAAATTCCTTGGTGTCCACATCAACAACACGACAAAGCCTATTCGCCCTCAGGAAACTAAAAAGATTTGGCATGGGTCCTCAGATCCTCAAAAGGTTCTACAGCTGCACCATCGAGAGCATCCTGACCAGTTGCATCACTGCCTGGTATGGCAATTGCTCGGCTTCCGACCGCAAGGCACTTCAGAGAGCAGTGCGTACGGCCCAGTACATCACTGGGGCAAAGCTGCCTGCCATCCAGGACCTCTACACCAGGCGGTGTCAGAGGAAGCCCCTAAAAATTGTCAAAGACCCCAGCCATAGACTGTTCTCTCTGCCACCGCATGGCAAGCGGTACCGGAGTGCCAAGTCTAGGACAAAAAGGCTTCTCAACAGTTTTTACCCCCAAGCCATAAGACTCCTGAACAGGTAACCAAATGGTTACCCGAACTATTTACATTGTGTACCCCCCCCTTTATGCTGCTGCTACTCTCTGTTTATCTTATATGCATAGTCACTGTAACTATACATTCATGTACATACTACCTAAATTGGCCCGACCAAACAGTGCTCCCGCACATTGGCTAACTGGGCTATCTGCATTGTGTCCCACCACCTGCCAACCCCTCTTTTTACGCTTCTGCTACTCTCTGTTCATCATATATGCATAGTCACTTTAACGATACCTACATATATGCATACCTACCTCCTCAATAAGCCTGACTAACAGGTGTCTGTATATAGCCTTGCTACTCTTTTTTCAAATGTCTTTTTACTGTTGTTTTATTTCTTTACTTACCTACAGACACCTTTTTTCCCGCACCATTGGTTAGAGCCTGTAAGTAAGCATTTCACTGTAAGGTTTACACCTGTTGTATTCGGCACATGTGATAAATAAACTTTGATTTGATTTTAATAAATAAACATAAATACAAAAATAAGGAACACAAACAACACACAGACATAACACTGGAACAGAAACAATAACACCTGGGGAAGGAACCTAAGGAAGTGACATATATAGGGAAGGTAATCAGGGAGGTGGTGGAGTACAGGTGAGTCTGATGACACACAGGTGCGCATAACAATGGTGACAGGTGTGACAAAAAATATATTTCTGCTACTCTAATTAAGTTGGTAACCAGTTTATAATAGCAATAAGGCACCTCGGGTTTGTAGTATATGGCCAATATACCACGGCTAAGGCTATATCCAAAAGAACAACCCTTAGTCGTGGTATATTGGTCATCTAACACACCCCCTCGGACCTTATTGCTTAAATATACTGTATGTACAGCACCAGGGTGGCTGCTGAAAACCATGTTGCCTTAGAACAAAACAGGTTTTCTACTTGTCCTTTCACTCATACTTTACTTTTAATAAAACTTCAGGTCAAGAGTTATGAATAGAACCGGTTTCTAGTGATAGCAAGATTAGGAGATAGAATGAAAAACCTCTTTCAGTCACTGATAATGCAATAGCATATGGGTTGTTCCACCAATTATAGTGCCTTCAGAAAGTATTCATACCCCTTGATTTTTCCCCACATTTTGTGTTCCAGCCTGAATTTAAAAATGATTAAATGTAGATTTTTTGTTTGTTACTGGCCTACACACACAATACCCAATAATGTCCAAGTAGAATTATGTTTTTCGAAATGTTTACAAATGTATTAAAATGAAAAGCTGAACTGACTTGGGTCAATAAGTATTCAACCCCTTTGTTATGGCAAGCCTAAATAGCAGCAAATAATGTAACAGGGTTGACCGTTTATCTTAGAAGGCATTGGATGTCTGATAGCTGTGCTGGTGGTTGCATGCTGACATGGGAATAGATGGGATTCCACTGACTGCAGGAATGCTGAGGTTTGTGTGTTTTTGTGTGCGCACTACTATCTGATCTAGGAATCTCTTGGATGACCTGCTTCACTATGTAGGCTATGTCTTGACCTTTTCTACTCCATATGAAGCCTGATTATGCATGACACACAGACCCTGTATTAGATGAGTGGAATGTACAGAAAACCACACACTGACCACTGTGACAGGAATTCACATTTGAGTTTCTAGAAGCATGCTGAAGTTTATGCTTGTGTAGTGATTCATAAGACGTATGCTATATGTACCTTTTAACACTTCCTGCCGTGGTTTATGATAAGGTATTATAATGTCTGTATGTGTGCTCTTTGGCTTCAGTTGATGTATAACTTGACTTTCACTCCATTATGATGTGGATCTGCTGTCCAGGGTGACGGCGCCAGAAGATGGGAGCTCACTGACAACGTGATATTTCTGATTTCATTTCTCCTCTATCAATGAAGTCTGCACAGTCCAGAGTGGCTTTATACAATGATTAATAAACAAAAAGATTAGTCAAACACCTGTGAAGTTCCTTCTGACTGGATGAACTGTGTGGGATACCCTTTCTGTAGCTGAACACGACTCTGGTTGACAGTCTTGCAAAAGGTTATTTTGTACACTGTTGTTGTAAAGAGGATAACAGCATATAGTCATGAAAAATTACTTTTATTCTTAAGAGTAAGAAAAATTTGATACAAAACAATTGCTTATTTCTACACTACCAGTCAAAAGTTTGGACAAGTTACTCATTCAAGGGTTTTTCTTTATTTTTTATATTTGAGATTCTTCAAAGTAGCCACCGTTTGCCTTGATGACAGCTTTGTACACTTGGTATTCTCTCAACAAGCTTCATGAGGTAGTCACTTGGAAAGCATTTAAATTAACCAGTGTGCCTTAAAAGTACATTTGTGGAATTTCTTTCCTTCTTAATGCATTTGAGCCAATCAGTTCTGTTATGACAAGATAGGGGTGGAATACAGAAGATAGCCCTATTTGGTACAATACCAAGTCCATATTATGGAAAGAACAGCTCAAATAAGCAGAGAAATGACAGTCCATCATTCCTTTAAGACATGAAGGTCAGTCAATACGGAACATTTCAAGAACTTCAAGAAAGTTTCTTCAAGTGCAGTCAGTCGCGAAAACCATCAAGCGCTTTGATGAAACTGGCTCTTATGAGCACAGTCACAGGAAAGGAAGACTCAGTTACCTCTGCTGTAGAGAATACGTTCATTAGAGTTAACTGCACCTTTAGATTGCAGCCCAAATATATTCTTCAGAGTTCATGTAACAGAGACATCTCAACATCAACTGTTCAGAGGAGACTGCTTGAATCAGGCCTTTATGGTCTAATTATTACAAAGAAACCACTACTAAAGGACACCGATAATAATAAGAGACTTGCTTGAGCCAAGAAACATGAGTAATAGACATTAGACTGGTGGAAATCAGTCCTTTGGTCTGATGAGTCCAAATTGGAGATTTTTGGTTCCATCCGCCGTGTCTTTGTGAGACGCAGAGTTGGTGAACGGATGATCTCTGGATGTGTAATTTCCACCGTGAATCATGGAGGAGGATGTGTGATGTTGTGGGGGTGCTTTGCTGGTGACACGGATTTCTTTAGAATTCAAGGCACAATTAACCAGCACGCCTACCACAGCATTCTGCAGCGATACGCCATCCCATCTGGTTTGCGCTTAATGGGTCTATCATTTGTTTTTCCAACAGGACAATGATACAATACACCTCCAGGCTGTGTAAGGGCTATTTGACCAAGAAGGAGAGCAATGCTGCATCAGATGACCTGGCCTCCACAAGCACCCAAGCTCAACCCAATTGAGAAGGTTTGGATTGAGTTGGACTGCAGAGTGAAGGAAAAGCAACCAACAAGTGCTCAGCATATATGGGAACTCCTTCAAGACTGTTGGAAAAACATTCCAGGTGAAGCTGGTTGAGAGAGTGCCAAGAGTGTGCAAAGCTGTCAAAGGCTAAAGGTGGCTACTTTGAAGAATCTTAAATGTAAAATATATTTTGATTTGTCAAACACTTT